>NC_056732.1:1185691965-1185898391 GCF_019279795.1 Protopterus annectens | reverse complement strand
CTATCGTGGGATGGACGGTAGTGTTGGTGTGTGTTTGGGATGTGTTTCCACTGCCGGTACATCTGTGGGGGGGTGGGGTTGGCACATGTTCCTCTTTGCAGGGAGCCTCATCCTGGACATTTGTGTCATGCGTCAACACTTGGCATGTGCCATATGTCCTGTGCTATTCCCACAGTCGTGTATGCCTTCCTGCATTACTACTGCGTGTTACTGGCAGTTTGTATCTGGTACGCATGGCTATTATGTTGGATTGCTTGACCTATTCCCATGCTATGACATACCCATTCATCCAGTCATATACATGTTATTCCATCCTTTGCGTTTGCCGTGGGTGTTTGGCCATCCGGCAATGCTATTCTCAACGTGTGATGTCCCACCTTCACCTTCTATGCATGTGGCACCCTGTTGGGGCGTCCTGCTTGGTGGGAAAGTGTTCCGCCATATGTGTTGTGTTTGACATGTCTGCATAGCTAATCATCAGTACGGTGGCTGAACATACTGCCTTGTCCAGATGTGTACAGTTATGGGCACCGTGGCGTGTGCACGCCTATGGGGTTTTGACAGGTCCATACCACATGCGGGATGTACACATTCTGCCGACACATTTACATGCAGCCATTTGGATATCAGTACCTGAGGTGGGATGTTAACATGTGGGGTACATATTTGTCCGCGTGGCACTGCCTAGGACAATACTTCTTACTACATTTCAGGTATACCCATTGTGTGTAGGTGTGCAGCTGCGCAAGGCTGCTAGCTGGGTTGGGTGCACGGTCGTACATGGGTGCTGGTTACATGCTATGATGGGGCTGTTGTGTATTACATTTGCATGCATGGGTTCTGCTTCTGGATATTACGCTTAGGCATACGCCGTCCTATGTGTATGCGACGGGCATGTTGCTGGGTGTAGTACATGTTGCTATGCACATGTTTGTCTGTGTTTAGGGTATCTGGTTTCCTTCTGGTTGTTATATCGACACGGCTGCCTGGCTGTGTACTCTCACTACTGCTGGTGACCATGCCCATGTGGCTACTTGTGTGTAGGTGCGGCGCGCTGACATGCTGCGGTACACCTTCACTGGGTATGCCCACTGACAGTGCATTGTGTGACGGACACGGTATTACGCGTATCCTTTGTTCCTTGGACGGGTACAATTTGGACTTCATGGGTTAATGTTTGGTTCTCCATTTTGTGTGAACGGGTACTATGTTGCATACTCTGCGTACGTCTCATTATCCACGGAACCTGGCTGGTGCAGTTACTATTGCAGGCGGCCTGTGACAGTCAGCACTTTAGGTTGCTCATCGCCTGCCGGCTTGGCCACGCCTACGGGCGCATCCTACTTGGGCTCGCGCACGTGCCCTCTGCACGTCTGTGGTTGCGGCGCGCACTCATTACTATGCATATGGTGCTGCTACGCCGATTATACACTGCGCTGCCGGCGCAAGCCTTACACCGGCCTTGCGCCGAGCTTCATGAATCCCGGGGATGTACTTTTTTAGATGTGAATTTTATTTGAACTGTTTGGAGCTTATCTCCCCGGGCCACTACTGAAAATGGACATATATCCAGCTAGACTAGCTCAGTCAACAAATGTAAAATAAAATAAAATAAAATAAATAGATGTTATGTTACATGCAGCACTGACATCTTGTTGACAAAGTAAGTATTCTTATAAGCTAAAAATCTGTAATAATGATATGCATGATATAAGTTCATCATGCAGGTGAGGAAGGATATTGATATTTGTGTACTCCAGTGCAGTTACTTTTCATATCTTTTGCTTTGCTGAAGTCAGTCTGCACACATGCTAAGTCTTAGGATCCATCTGATCTATTTCCATGCATCCTTTTCCATATATGGAAGGTACAATGTAATACAGGCACGGCCATGGACAAATCATAGCCATTTTAGCCTCTCTGCTTATTCCTACAGAGTTGGTTTCATTTTAATAAAATGAATGGTGATTTCATGATGGATTTCTTGCGACTGGTAGATAACTATTGATGTCAGTCTGATGAGGATGGGTCATATGTGGTTGTGACACTACTCTTGTATGAACTATACTCCCAGGCAGAATGTGCCCTTGCATCACCTTGTTATAAGTCCTTTTCTGTGTAGGGTCATTAGATGTAACTATGATGGTGTTGCTCAGCTATTCTATGCTAAAGAGAACTTCATAATTTCTGGCACAATATTTGCTGGGTCGTTGATGCTGGTGCAGTTCATTCTTATCTGTACCCCAGTAAATTTCTTCCACTGCAAAGCAGTACACTTCACCGATTACAGATCTGTGTATTGTAGAACATATTTTGCATTTTCATTTGCATACTTACTGCACACCTGGAATGTTGCAGGGATACAATAGTCTAAAACAGAACTCCAGGGAGTTAGGACAATTTTATATATCGTCTAGAGCTTTGGTTTGTAGCTTGGACTGCATACCAGTCTGATTCAGGTGTGGACCTTGTTTTGGAATCTTTCACAAATGAAAGCCTTAGGCCTACCTAGTACTATTTTATGTAACATTGTTTCATTTAAATTCAGATTTCTGCTAAACTCAGAAAACGCTAGATGGCCGAGCAAGTTAAAAAGACTTCTAAAACAAAAGTTTGAAAGACTTTCTTAAAAAAAAAATGAAAAAACATTCTAAATAGCTGTCTACCTTCACAATCACCATAATCAGTGGTAAAGTTATGACTACAGTGCTACAAGGAAACCTTAACAAAGGATACCTAAGGATGTATTCATTTAGTCTGCATTACTTGGATGTATATTCAATCAAGCATCACAAAGAAATTTGTGATGCCGTTTTGGCTCATTATAAGACAATCAATACCTTAAATACTATGGCATCAGATCTTGATCCAAAATTAAGGAGCTCCATTTACATAGTAAATTCCTTATTACGTAAATGTTTGTCTTAAAAGTGATGAAGCAAAAAAAAAAAAAATAAATAAAAAAATAAAGGAACCATGAGCTTAAACTACAAATATTTTGAGTACAGAAGGACTTATAGGTTCATAGGTTCATAGGTTCATACTAGGCTATCTGCCCAAGGGCATTTATAAGCCTAGCCCATAGTTATGTGGCTTTCGCCACCTCTTTAGTTTGAATAAAAACTATGCCTATCATTTTTCTGTGCCTCTGTCAAGCAGTGACACTGAAGTAATCCCTGGGGTATATCTGCGATCTCCCATCCATTGGTCAAGATTCCTCTTGAACAAGGCCAGCGAGGTGCTCTGCCTCACATGTACCGGGATTTTGTTCCACAGCATAGGGAGTCTCTGGGTGATGAATCTGTCCCTCCAGCACGTTCTATTTATAACCGTGTCAAGGTTTAAGTCTCCCGCCCTTGTGGTTCTGAGGGATCTAGATTTTTTGAGGTGAAGCATATTCATCAAATCTGGGTTTGACATGGCCTTATATGTACCCCAGTAAATTTCTTCCACTGCAAAGCAGTACACTTCACCGATTACAGATCTGTGTATTGTAGAACATATTTTGCATTTTCATTTGCATACTTACTGCACACCTGGAATGTTGCAGGGATACAATTTGTTAAAGTGCATTCCATTAACAAATGGATCAAAATAGTGCACAGAAATTTAAGCTCCAGAATACTGTGGATACTCATGGGATTCTTATTATGGAGTATGCAGTCCTCAATCTGATATGTTATAATAAAAAAAATCTTTTAGTAGTAAAAGAAAATGTTTTTAATAGACATCAGTTGTTAAAGCCCATCCTGCCTAATGATGATCAGATTAGGTTTAACAACAAATATCGTAAACTGGTCTTGGAGAAGAAAAAAAAGATATGACCTGCAATGTCGGTTGACTTGAAAAAAGTAAATGAAATATAACATATGGTATATATACTGTTACAAGACTTTTACTGAGGAAAGCTCAATGCTTTTCAACAAAACTGATACAGCACTGAAGAGTGTAAAGGGTACAATATTGCTAGCAAACACTCAAGAAACTAAAATAGGTCCCCAAACATATAAAATCATAGGTAGTTTTCTCAGGCCACTCTGCAAATCACCAAGCATGAAGAAACCTTATGCAAATTGATCAGTTCAACTGAAAAATTCCTCCACTAACAGTAAGAGTTAGCAAACTGTGCAGCATGGATTACAATAGAGTAGTACAGATCTGTCTTCATTTCTGCGTAATGAACAAGTGAGATGCATCACAGCAAAGTATTTGGGTAGGGAGGTACCTAATGACCAGTAGAGGTAAAGTCTTAGTGACAGTGTAGTATTTCATTGACACAAATGTCAGAAATGTTCAATCAAAACTAAAAAAAGACAATGAAAAGATGTGAAACAAAACATGGGGCTTCAAGGGTGACATTCAATGGACTGAGCTGTGAAAGCATTGCTAACGTGATGTCTAAAACATATTCAGAAATAGTTTCTGGGATGGGTAGAGCTTCCTCAATTGATGAGGTAGGGTGTACATGTTCTTAATGAATTCTATATCACCTCCAAATTGTCTAAAAAAAAGCATGCTATGGAAAAGGCTTAGGTAGTTGCTGTATTTTTCGGCTTTTCCCGGTTAGGGGTCGCCACTGCGGAACTCCGGTCCGCTAATGATTGGCAGTAGATTTTTACGTACCGAGTTGCCAACCCTGACGCACAACCTTCAACAAAGTTGAAGGTACGCCCATTCACGCATGTCTCCACACAGAAGATGCTTTAGCTGAGAATCAAATAGGACGTCTTACTGTGAGGTGACAATGCTACCGCAGCAGTGCCACCGCAGCTACATTATGTTATTACACGTTATAGTACCTAAAAGAAATCCAGAAGCATAGCTCTGAGCACAATGTTAGGTTTAAGCTTTTTTAACAAACCAGTTGTTCAGGTATTTGTTATATAAGACAAGACGTGTATTAATAATGATTACAATATATTTTTTATGTACAGCATAAGTTGTAGAACTTACTCTACACTGTCAGTATCTATGATATAAAGAGCATTGCTTTTCTGCAGCTTATATGTCCAAGTACTGATGCTGAGAACCACGAAAATGCAATGTTAACCAAAATGAAGTCCTTAAAATCAATCAACAATAACAATTTATGTCAATATTTTTTTATTCGTTAACTTTCTTCTTTAGTTTTAAAGAAAAACTATTGTAACATGATGAGTGAAAAAACAGGAAGTCAAAAGTAAGAATGGAAAAACAAATATGAATTGTTTAGAAATGCAGAGGCAGAGGACTACAATAACATGCCTTATAGACCTAAAGCTTCTGCTCCCTTCACTACCTGCTTGTTATATGTATATACACAAGAACAGATGAGGTCTATTGTATGGGTCAAACAACATCATGGGTGCAAAGCATGGATGTCTGTCCACCAATGTTCTAAGATTACTCTGCATTGTTCCTTATTGTCAGCTCTCTGGGTCCACAACCTCTAAAGATATGGACAGTAAATACTTATGTGCTGAAATACTTAAAATTAGAGAAACATATACTTTAGACCTAGGGAAACATTAGAGATTTTTAACATAATAAGGGCAATTTTTCCTTAATTTTTTGGATGTACTGAAGGGCCCTGTTAGCATCATAAAATAAAAAAAGCATTATAAGACTATGTTGAACAGTAAATAAATTTACAGGACCATTTATACATCTCCGTAATTCAACATCAACAAAAGAAACATGGAAACATTAAAGAAATTTGTTTTATTTAGATGCCAAATTAAGGGCATGCTACAGCATGAAACAGAAATACAGAAATGGCAGTGATATTACAAAGCTTTCTCTCCCAAGATGGCTGAAGGTTAGATACCTTCAAACAAAGGCTGAATGCAGCTTATCAAGGGATGATACTTATATTTCAACTTGCAAATGAAGCCCTAAATGATGCAGTGGTGCAGCGGTAGTGTTGTCACCTCACAACAAGAGGTACTCAGGTTGATTCTTAGCTGGGGGCTTCTTTGTGGAGTCTGCATGTCCTCCCTGCATTTTTGTGGGTTTCCTCCGGGTGTTCTGCATTTCTACCACATTACAAAGACATGCATCTGGAGCATTTCTCCCTGGGCCTCTGCTGAAAATTGGCTTTGTTCCAAGTCAAACTTTCCCAGTTAACAAATGTTAAATAAAAAAAAATCTGGAGTATTTTCAGTAGCTGTATTTCTTCCCTGGGGAAGCTTTGTTCAAAATAATTAACCAGTTTCTATAGCATGTGGGACTTCCCAAAATTTCCTAAAAATAGCAGCAGTATCTCTTCTCCCTCTTTGACTAAGAATGAAATAAGGCCAACAATTAAATCTATCCCAACTGGGGAGGTTCCATTGGTGAATAGACTCCCCAGTAAGGCACATACACATAAGTATTTTGTTATGAAGTCTGACCGCATGGCTCACTTTATGGAGGCCTAGGGTGGAAAAGGAAGCCATTTTCTCAGAGGAATGAGGGCATCCTTGATTCTCAATCCTGGGAATTCAAGTTTGGTTGTATTATCATATAAATCCATATCCCTACTTAATATTGTTTATAAAAACTTTTGTGGGGCATTGGCTGGAAAGATGCAAGAGTATATGAACAGATTGTCACTTTCATGGGTTGTTATTAGGCATTTAGTCAAACAGACCATTGAGGAGCTTTGCCCAATTTCCCCAGAGTACTGTTTGGTGGTTTGCCACAATAGCCAGATAGAGGCTGAGGGAATAAAACTCTGGCTTCTCACCATTAAATTCAAGGTATACACAGTAGAGGAGCATCCAGTAATACACACACACACACACACACACACACACACACACACACACACACACACACACACACACACACGCACGCACACACACACACATGAATGTGTCTCCATGAGGGGATCACCAGATCTACTATTGAGACCAGATGCTGAAAAGGTGTTTGACAATTTTTGATGAGGTTACCTCACAGAAGTGTTGGATCATTTTGACTTCCCTTCTCAGTCAGTGCAAGTTGTTGGCATCCGTTTACTAAAAAATCAGGAATGGTTGTTAAAACTAGCTTTTTTAGATCCACAGGAGTGCCACTAGGTAAAGATACTAAGCACCGGATACCTGCTATCCCCATTTATATTAGTATTTGTGATAGTATCCACCTAGCCCAGGCCACAGGACAATGTCCTAGGGTCACTAGTATTTTGATGAGCCTCCGTGAGAACTTGCCCAGTCCCTTCTGTTTCCCTGACTACCCTTTGCTGTCCTTATGGGATATATTGATAAGGTTTAGTGGAACAGAGAGTTACAAAATCAATGACAACAAACAGCAGTTGTATTCACTGAATAGACACAAGATCCAGTTATTAGACATAGTTATACCTGGAATTCTACAGAAATGTATTAACTGGATATATGTATGTATGTATGTATGTATGTATGTCTCTCTCTCTCTCTCTCTCTATATATATATATATATATATATATGTATATATGTGTGTGTGTGTGTGTGTGTGTGTGTGTGTGTGTGTGTGTGTGTGTGTGTGTGTGTGTGTGTATGTGTAAAAGTCTCCTAAAGTGAAAGGTTCAGCCTCAGTTTCTTGAAATCCTGCAGTGTTCCTTTAAATATGTTGACAAGAGGAGAAAGAATGTCTTCATATAAACAAAAGATAATTTCAGTTTGAATGTTTCTGCTACTTAGATTAATATATGTAATAAACACTAGTCGTATTTGTCCAACCTGGGTCATATTTTAGTGATGGAAGTGATTAGTTCTATGACTTGTATGGGATCCTACTGAATCATGAGCTAAGAAGACACATTGCTGGGAATAATGTCCTTGCATCATAGGATTTCCAGATGCAGAAAGTTATGTAAGGGTCATGTGGTTACTTTTTTGATTACTTCTGTAGCAGAAGACATATTGATAAATGCATCAAAATGAGGTAGAATAAAGTACCTATATCCATTGTTGGCTACTGTAGTTGCGGAGGTAGAGGGGTGGAGGGGTCATATTCTACAGTGCTTGGGATGAAGAGTTCATATAGTCAGGTTGTGAGGACAACAGCCAAGCAGCTAGGTAGCACAACTGGGATGTCAAGACATTTCCCTTGTTTTTATTATTTAGACCTGTTTCAGACACATAATATCTAGAACTGATGGGATTATTTGCCTGTTGGAAAGGATCAGGCATAAAGAGGTGTACTCATATATTTGGGGAAGGCAGGTTTCTCTAGTTTCAGCACCTGGTAAAGAAATACAGTACATTGTAGAATAACCTTTTGAGTATTTACATTTGAGATACTTAGACACAGTATCAAGGTAGCACTGTCAAAGCACTCCAGGCATTTGTGTTGCTCTGACAGAGGCAATGCAGGGAATCTCTATCAGTGAAGGAGCTTTAACAACATATGTTGAAGGCCTCTGCATTAGTATCAACAAAACCAGGGTAGTAGTGGAAATATTGGTAGGTCCAACTTGGGAATGCCCTTTCAGATGTATTTAAGTGAAATATCCTCAAGGCCTCAGAGTCATATGATAATATTAAATCTGAGATAAAAGACCTGGAACTTATTATACCTCTAAATAATTAATTTTACCCATCATAGACTAGTATGCATGTTTCTCTAGTATGCGCCCTTCACAGCAGATTCAATACTTAAGAGAGAGATGGCTGCTGACCTCTTCAAACTTATCTTCTAGTCAGGCTCCAACATTAAGGGATTGCTGGTTAGGGATAGAAATTACTATCGAGAAAATGTAGCTGATATCAATAATCTAGCCAAATTGCAGAGACAAGGGTGAATAATTATTCTGCGGTATTTTATTTATACAGTGTCAAATTATACTTTAAGCACAGGAAACAAAGTAAGAACTAGCTTTTGGATATCTTGCAAGCACTCCACTCATTTTACATCTGGCCAGACAAGCTGATTTTTATCAATGTGATGTTGCGATGACACTTCACAATTGCAGTTTCCTTATAGATGCTAGCTGTATGATATTGTTTTATTCAGTTTTAGGGTTTAAATTATAATTAGTGTGTGGGGGGATGACTATGGTCTGCTATGGGATACTGCTTATTTTTTTTAATGAAATTTTATTTGCTATGCAAGGATACCAGAGTAAACTATATATTTGTTTTTTCTATATATTAATGCCAACATGTATTTAAGATATACATTAGAAAATGTTTCACATGAAAAGAATTTGAGAGTATTGTGATTCTTCATTAACTTGCTTTTGGTATATATTTTTTTGACTGGGTGCCCTAAACCCTGATAAATACATAGTGTACGCATCTCATTCCTCATCTCAAACTGGCCATTTGTCTTTGTGTGAAACAGAAAGAAGAGTTAAACAAATATACGTATTATTTATGTGACTTAAATAGTTTAAGAAAATTATTCTAACTCACCTTACTAAATCATTCCTTGCACACAACAATAACACAACTGGAAATAAGTCATTGTTAGTATTCCCTTTAGATGTGCCAAACACACACACACACACAAACACACACACACACACACACACACACACACACACACACACACACACACACACACACACATACACACACACACACACATGCATGCACACACGCACACACACATATGTACATAGACATACAGACCCATGTACATACAAGGGCATACTTTCTCACACATATATGTACATAGACATACAGACCCATGCACATGTACATACAAGGGCATACTTTCTCACACACACAGACACACACTTACAAAACTGTAACCACTCATTAGGTATAAAAGATAGATGGGCATAAACTGTAACTAGAGGTGATAACACTCTATTTATTTAATTCGTATGAGCTCTTGTCACAAATGTGAATAAAATCAAATTTATTTAACAATGTCCTCATAAACTCTGCAAGTGAAGGAAGCTGCAGTACTTTCTGGATAAATATCTTCCAACAGTTCTGCTATAAAATACAACTAGACCCTCAACTGATTAAACAGATGTCTTATTTCTCTATGAACCTATATATTGTTTTTCAGTAATAAAGATTGCTGAAAATCTCACAATCTAGAAACCTCATAGTATTTTGGAGACACAGCACTTTTTAGCTGTACTTTTGTTCATTTCCTAGTAACAGGGCACATGCCTTAATTTTTGCATCTAAGAATGTTATTACCAAAATGGTACACAGATGTATACGCTACTGCAGCTTTCTGCTTGATGGGGATATAAAATGCAAATCAATTCCCTATGCTTATTTGAATTATGCAGAAAGAAAAATATAATTCAAATAGAGTGCCTTTTATTGGGGCCTGCTAATGCACAGTAACAAAATTTAAAATCCTGCTGCTATTTGCAGAAATCTATATAATGTAGGTCTTTCAGGTTAATGCAGATTACATTCTTTAATTTAGTTTAATTATGTTTAATATTCATGTAGCAAATGATAAAAATGAAGTATCGTAGTACAAAGCCTTGTGGTGCAATTCAGTCAAAATGTTTCAGAGAAAAAAATCCAAAGAAGCAAAAGAAAGAAATGTGAGTGCAAGAAACCACAGCAGTATACCTTAATCATAGCAGGTGGAAAGAATACAGAGCTAAAATTCATTAATGTGGTGAACAGTTTCAAGCAAACAGTCACAACTTACTTTCAGAATACAATTTTGTAAGTAAAGAAGAAAAACAGCAGTACTAATGTTTATATTTTACTGTTGTGTGCCGTTAGTGGCCTGACCACCTTAATTTCCCGATATGGTATGATCATATCATACTTTGTTCCATATGGCTTTTATACTTCAAATCACTCCAGTGTGGGGGTTCACACTTTTAATTAGGAATGTTTTCCAATACCCAAATTTGATACCCTGGTGAATGCAGCAGGAGTCCTGTGTTAGGTAGGTGCTATATTCATCTGGCAAGGATTTTCTACTCTGACTTGTTCCTCACTTTCTCCTGTGACTGGTAAGTGATGTAGAATGTTTGCTATGCTGGGTCACATAGAGACTGTATACTTCTCCATTCCAACACCTCATCAAGAGACTATGCATTTTCTTTGGCAGCCCTTAGTGCTTCTGATTATACGTTATTCTGTATGTACCCACTGATATGTTCATAGGTAATTACTAGGCTAATGACCTGAGGGAGCCGTTTCAATACTAGCCATGCTTCCCAAATGAATCTATCAAGTGTTGGTACCCTTGGGCTATTTTAGTCAGTATATGAATGCCTGGTCAAGCATTTACAGGCTATGTACATCTAATAGACACATACATGCCAGTCTAGGGACACATTTCTGATTCCCTCTCTGCTGATCCAAGTTAATGCTTGAACTAGGTTAGAGAAGAACTTTGCTTCACCTGATAGGGATCCTGTTCCAGAGAAGGAGTAGTTTGTGAGACACATACCTGTCCCTCCAACCATGTCCAATTTATGTTGCAGATGAGGTTTAGGCTAGGTCTGGTAATGCTGATGCTTTTTGTTTTACAGATGTGCAATCGGTCCATCAGAGTTGGATCTGAGCATGCTTTGTAGGCCTGGCATAGATCACCTCTCAGCAATATGTAGGAGATTGACTACAAGGATAAAGCTTTGAGGCAGTCTGCATAGGATGTGTTGTTTATATCCTGTATTTATCTTGCGAGGAACCACTGTGGATGCGCCAGTTGTTGCATGAGCCTGTTCATATACATACCAAATGGGGTGTTATACTCAAAGACTGGTCTGATGAGGACTGAGTACAGTGGCACAATGGTATCCTTGTACTTAGATAATATTTCTTTTCTTATAAGTTGGACAAAATAGAATGATTTCCTTACTACCATAGACAAATGATAGTCAGAGGCCAGGTTACTGTCTACATGTGTTCCAAAATCCCAGACCACAGGGTCTACTGTTAGGGGTGTATTATCAGTGTTGTAGTTTCCAGTGGTAGTCATCTTCCAAAAGGATACTATTATGCATTCCTTTGCACTGAGTTTTAGACTATGGCTCTGACAATGGTTATTGCTCTGTGTCAAGCCTTCTTGAAGGGTACGTGTATCTTTGGATGATTCTATGACTGCATTTAGTTTGCAATCATCTGCAGACTTGGTCAAGCAGAAGCCCTTGATGCTGCCTTGACCTCAGAGAAGTAGATGCCAAAAAGGAGAGACCCCAGCACTAAACCTCGAGGAACTCCATTAGTTACTGACATTCATGTAGTGGTAGACTCCCCTATTCTAACTTCTTGGGTACTATTTTTCAGCCAACCAGCTATACAGTGGGTGACATAAGGGTTTATACCTAATTTTATTAGTTTGTCTACAATGCCCATGGCAGATATTGTGTTGAATGCATTTGCTGGGTCGAGGTAGGCAGTATGCACTATTCTGCCCTTGTCCATATCCTTAGTGGCCTTCTTGAAGAAGTTCAACAGGTTGATAATGAATGACCTGCCCTTGAAGAAATCAAACTAGGTTAGATTCAGTGTGTGAAGGTTTTCTACATCAATGTTTATCATTTCCATGATAATTCTTTCCATGGCTTTGAATATTAGACTAGTCAGGCTTATGGGTCTGTAATTCCCAGGGTATCTAGATGGCCTGCCTTTATGCGGAGGAATGGCAGTTCCTGTCCTTCATTCTCTTGGCAAAAAGCCTGTCTTGTGGTTGTAGTTAAATAGTGATTCTAATGGTCCTGGTAGGTTGTGTTACATTCTGTTAAGGAGGTGTTGAGGGAATTATGGTAAGCAATATTACATGAGGGATGTCTGGGGTCAGAGGAGAGCAAAGCTGGAGCTAAATTTGTTAGCCAGTAGATTTTATGCATCTCTGGCTCAGTATAGGTTTTGCTTTTGAGGTTGAAGACGTAGCTGAAGAATGCCATATGATTGTCCTTGTCCTGTGACACTATATTGACCTCAAAGTTGGCTTTACTAGAGTTGATTAGACCCCTAGCTTGCTTGTTTGTATAGATGAGGGAGTTTTTACCTTGCTTGGCATTACAGTTCCTAATTTTTGCTGTGATGTTTTCAATTTTATTTTTACAACCTTTTGATGTTGGGGGTCGAGCAGGATGGCTTGTTTTTGAGTCTGTGCTTATTCTGGATTGGTACCACTGTCTCTATGCAGCCATTAGCATGATTATACAGTGCCATTAGCTTGTTCTGTTAGCATGATACAAGTAGGTCTCAGAACTAGGGAACAGGTGTTGGAAAGAATGGAAAATATAAGTGCAATTGGAGACAGCAGAATGGCTGACTCATATGGTCACTGTTTTAAAAAAAGAGAAATACTTTTTGCTTACAGTAGAAAAATGTAGTGTAAGTTAAGTAAAATGTTATTTTTAGTACTAGATGAAGATTTTTTTTTGGCAGATAGAGCTAGTCGAAATAAGATCTGGCCTGTGCAGGTTAAATGCACCATTGAGAAGATTCAGGTTCCCTGTTATATACAGCCATATTTTTCAGCACTAGAGGTATTCCAAAGTGCTCTTACCTAGTATTGAAAGATTGAAGGGAGTCGTAAAGACAGATCTTGGTTGTGCAAATGTCAAGGCTATGAGACAAACATGCATTGTATAGGTTTCCAAGAATTATGCAGCATCTAGCAAAAAAGTTTATGCCTGGTTTATTTGATATAACTGTGCCTTTAAAGAAATTAAAAGAAAGGTGTGAGATCAAGTTGTAATTCAGAAATGCAAAACAGATGTTTAAGAGTAGATCACTGTTGCAGTGACATATGATATTTTGGTTATATCCTCTCAAGAATATGACCAACTGGTCATCTTTTCAATTGCTGAAGCTGCCTCTAAATGTAAGGAGCTCAAACAGAGTTCCATATATAAAAGGCAGTTTAAGTGTTTAAAGTTTTAGAGCTTTCATGTCACCAAAGTGCTCTCCTTCTGTGGGATTAATGAACTGACATTTGGCTAGTGACCCTTCAAGGCTGTGCAGATAAGTACCATGATGGGGAAACTCCTAACCTATTTTCTGAAGAAACTGTGCATTTTTTTTTTTGTGTAGAAAAATTATTTGACCAGGAAATATACTTTTGTGGACTGTTTCACTGTGACAAGAGGATTGTACTTCTGTGAATGCTTCAGTGAACCTTTTATGAATTTTAATACATCTTTTAACTTTTTCCACACATTTTAAATGACTATTTATGTGTCAAGGACAGGATATGGTGGTGCTGGGGGCATTCACTATGTTTTTTCCCTAAAACCTGTTTTGGACTGACTTGAGATTTATGGACTCCTGCAGGATCTGCTTCTCAGCTTAGAGACTTCCTCTGTAGCTGAGCCTACACAACATTTACCTGTGTCCTTGGCTGTTCCTTCCCACATCCACAAGAAGATGAAAGTTGTCAGGGAGTCTTTTGGTGTGAGGCCAGAACTTTGCCTTAGCTGCTGATTGGTGACTCTGCTGTGGCCAGACTTGGATCTTCAAACTGCTCAGCATTTTCTCTTGATCCTTCTGGTGAAACACCTATTGCCACTTAGAACCATAAACTACACACCTCTAAAGCTGTAGAGTTGCTCTCCATGGACAAAGGAGAACCATTTTTGTGCATTTTGGGGGAAGAGGTGGATCTAAGTGTACAATTTAGAGTAAAGTGTACAATAAAGAGTATACCTGCTATGGGTAAGTCTGTTCCACAGATTGCCTCAGGAAAATAAATTAAAAAAAATAAGGTAATAGGGAAGACTTGCTGGAATTTGCTTGAATATTGACTTCTGCTTTCACTGTGACTATTTCTTCTGATAATAAAAGTAAAAAAAGTCCACTCTCATAATGACTCTGATTTTAATTCAGAAAATTAAAAGAGTGCATATATATATATAAATGTACTATTTCTGTATAACTTAGATTGAAAACATTCAATGATTCAATGATATTGTTTTTAAACAGGGTCACATTCAAGTAATTTATACTAGACTCACTCACCGAATGTGTAAAAGTCAGAAATTCAGTGGTCTGATTAATGTAAGACATGAAATCCTCAAATTCCTCTTTTGAACCATCACACAATAAACAAATATCGTCCAGGTATCTGGTGTAATAAGTAATACGTCTACACCAATCTGTTTTAAGAACATAATTTTGTTCCCACTAGTATAGTACACAACTGGCATGGCCATCCCTTTCTTTTGTTTATAAAGCTCACCATTTAAAATGTATAAAATTATTATTGAGAATTGTTTCCATAAAATCCAGCATTAAAGTTATAGTGTTAGCATCCAGCCCAGTTTCAATAGTCAAGACCTCACCAAACCACTCAAGGCCTGTTTCGTGTAAGATACTAAGGAATAACTCAACCACGTCTATGGTGACTAAAAGAATGTCAACCCCAAATTTATCCACAGTCATCCTTTACAAAAAATCCCAAGAATCCTTGGTAATGTGGGAAACTGAGGTAACAAACTTCTTTAACTTACATTCCACAAAGGTAGCTAAAGGCTCCGTTATACTCCCTGCACCTGCTACAACAGGTCTAAACTTAAGGTTGTCAATGGCCTTGTGTATTTTTGGAATCCCAAACATATTTGGGATACTAGGATTCTCCACATGCAAATAATTATGAAGCCTTTGTTGCTATGTATAATGCTAAATGCTACCTTGTAATAGATGGTCCAACAGGTAGTAATTAATTTTGGAGTAAGCTATGTTGATTTCATTACGAGAAACTAAGACATAGTGCTCAGGATCCTGTAATATTTTGTACATGTAAGTTGCACAATCCACCATGTACATTAAAACCACACCACCACCTTTGTCCGGCTTCATAACCCTACAGTTATCTTCCTTCAAAAGCTTCAAAAGTTTAATTTCAACCTCAGTAAAATTCTGGGCTGGTGCTTCACTAAAGTCAAGTTCCCTAATGTCCCTTTCAGCCAGTTCTTCAAAAATTCTTAAAACCGGGTGAATAGGGGGATTAAACAAGCTTCTTCTAGTCAGTTCATGCTCTTTTAATTCTTGTCCATTAAAAACAGTTCCCAAATTTAACTGTCTAATAAACATTTTCAAATCAATTATGGTGTTGACAATCTCTCCAGGACAAGTTTGAGATTTAGGGCTTCAAAACACTTTAACAGTGGTACTAAAGGTGTGGTATACATGGAGATTTGTACCTCTTGTAAATTTTTTTACATAGGTAAGACTGAAGGCAATTAAGAAAGAAATTTTAGACATTCCTTGGTTTGTAAAGATGTGAAAATCAAATTTATGGTGTTGGAACAGGTGTTGGTGGACCGCCGGGGAGGGAGCTGGGAATCAAGATTAGAGTACAGAGAGTTGCTTTGGCAGCTCAGGCTTGACGCAGGCAGGGCTCCAGGGCTTAAATACACAATTACCACAAAAACCAAATTACTAATATTTCTTCTCTCCTCAGGGCCTCCACCAGTTCAACTTTCCCCACTATCTAATAACAATTCCTTCTATGTCCAATCTACAAATGGTACCAAAATTGAGCCTGATACCACCACCAAACTGTTAGGGGTTACTATTGATAATAAGCTTAAATTTGACAACCATATCAGTCAAACCATAAAAACAGTAAATAAGAAACTCGGATCCTTGTATAGAATCAAAAACTTCCTTACCCCTACTGCCAAACTCACTGTGCACATCTCCTCTCTACCTTACTGTATGCCTCTCCTGTCCTTTCCTTCCTCAACAAAACGTAGATTAAGAAACTCTCTGTTGCCTATAATCACATTGCCAGATTTGTAAGATGTGCCCCCATAGAACTCATCATTGTCATAATCTAAGGAAACTTGACTGGCTTGAACTTTCTAACCTTCTCAAAATGAACCAATGTGATTTAAAAAACTAAGACATAGTGGTCAGGATCCTGTAATATTTTGTACATGTAAGTTGCATAATCCACCATGTACATTAAAACCACACCACCACCTTTGTCCGGCTTCATAACCCTACAGTTATCTTCCTTCAAAAGCTTCAAAAGTTTAATTTCAACCTCAGTAAAATTCTGGGCTGGTGCTTCACTAAAGTCAAGTTCCCTAATGTCCCTTTCAGCCAGTTCTTCAAAAATTCTTAAAACCGGGTGAATAGGGGGATTAAACAAGCTTCTTCTAGTCAGTTCATGCTCTTTTAATTCATGTCCATTAAAAACAGTTCCCACATTTAACTGTCTAATAAACATTTTCAAATCAATGATGGTGTTGACAATCTCTCCAGGACAAGTTTGAGATTTAGGGCTTCAAAACACTTTAACAGTGGTACTAAAGGTGTGGTATACATGGAGATTTGTACCTCTTGTAAATTTTTTTACATAGGTAAGACCGAAGGCAATTAAGAAAGAAATTTTAGACATTCCTTGGTTTGTAAAGATGTGAAAATCAAATTTATGGTGTTGGAACAGGTGTTGGTGGACCGCCGGGGAGGGAGCTGGGAATCAAGATTAGAGTACAGAGAGTTGCTTTGGCAGCTCAGGCTTGACGCAGGCAGGGCTCCAGGGCTTAAATACACAATTAGCATTACCAGTGTGTTGAAACTGAGGGTTGCTAAATTGTAACATCTCTCCAGTATTTTTATGAGGAATATTTTACATTTTACATTAACCTCGGGATTCATGAAGCTTGGCCCAAGGACGGCGGTAACCTTGTGCTGATCGTGCGGCGTAGAGATGGTGCAGCAGCACCACATGCATATTAATGAAGGTGCACTGCCGTAATGTCCACGTGCATAGAAAACGTGCACGAGTGCAGAGTCATGTCTAAGCGCTGCATGGAGGCATGAACATGTCGGCTGCAGCTGCACAACCTAAAATGCTGACTAGTACAGCCTGCCTCTAATAGTAATCACTCCTGTCAGTGTCTGTGGATACTGAAATGAATGCAAAGCATACAAGACAGCTTCACAAACACCCAAAATAAAAAGTAAACACAAAGGCACGTAGCTGAATACTGAGCCCCCATCCCTCGAACAAATAACATTTAAAACCCTGTACCCGTTTTCCATTGTAGTGTTGATTGTTATACCAAGTGGAAGCGAAATGCAGCATGTTTGCACGCTGCTGCCCTTTGCTAAGCCTAGCCCAATGTTTAGGCTTACCACCTGTCCCACTTTGTGAGGGACAGTCCCTCTCTGGGCAGTTGTGTCCTTACCAAATATATTACAAATGGCAAATGTCCTGCGATTGTAGGACATAATTATGTCCCATATTTTATGTAATAGTTCCATAAAATAGTTATTTCTGTATCTAAAATATCTAAATGTTACAAGAAACAGAATAAGCAACTAAACTGCTACAAGAATAAGCTTTCACTTAGGCATAAAAGTAAAGCACTATCCTATGTACTGACCATGGGTATGTGTTGGCCTGTAAAATCTGATATGTGTCCCGAAAATGTCCCATTTTGGCTAATTGAAAAGGTGGCAACCCTACCAATGGTCAGAGCATTCGCTCAATAATGGCCCATTCGCATTCCAAGTCATCCTTGTCTGGACAGCCCAAAAATGAATGGGTATTACCCGGGTCTACCTACCATGTCATGAAAGAAAAGTATTTGTGTGTACATATGTGCGTGAAGTACAGCATGTGGAAGATCAAATATGCTAGGGTTGTCCTCACAACCATATTGGTACCAGAGATATGTAGAGTACGCAATGTGTTCTGTTGTCTGTGCCATGGGCCATCAGCCAGAGAAGGGATGGATGGTCTGTGTGGAATATGGGGGGGAGTGACAGTTAATGTAATAATTTGCCAAGGGGAGACTGGGCCAGATGTACAATAGGTGAACAAGAGGTGTACGAGAGACCAGTGGGTGAATCAGAAAGGAAACCAAAGAACATACATTCACATCTGCAATACACCCTGACAGGCCGTACTGCAGAACACAATCCCACAAACATATGAACATTAACATGTGTGATACACATGTACAGAAACGTTACTGGCTCACACCCACATAATGGTCTGGCCTGAACTGAGCCATCCAACCCCAACACACCTGGATACATAATTGAATACCCATCATCCCCTCGACAGCACCCCCCCCCTTGCTGAACCACTCATACTCGGGCTGCTAGCTTGGCACAGCCATATCTGCACATAGTGCCCATTACCCATATCTAGTAGGCAGTCTCACCCTAGGCAGTCTCAGGCTTGCAAACTAGGTATCCCTTGCATGTATAACCCTCCCTCATTTTTGTAAAGCCAAAAGAATTGGAGTCATTGCTGTCCACAATTTTTGGCCATCCCGCATGCGATAAGTGTCTTTTCTAAAGATTAGACCTGGTGGTACGACACGATGTCCAGCCCTGTAGACAACCGGACACAAGTTGCATTAGCAGTAGTTGTCCACAACCCTGCTCAGCCTCCAGTCAGTCCTGTAGAACCTATGACCTGGGATTAAACACCTGACCGTGATGCACGTCTCCCCACGTGCATTATCGGGAATTTATACTATTCACATATTCCCATGAAACTTCCCCATACCCATCTCATAAATAGTACATGTCCATAAATTGTATACCCCATCCAGGTTCCTCGTCGCAATGATGCACACAACCCCTGTATGCAAACGGTACAGGTACCTCCCATATGCGGTTGTTCATATACAGGGCCATGTATAACTCCAGATATGTAGTCATATATCTATAAATGTACATACTTATATTTGCATAGCTACGCATCACACATACATGCATATAAGTAGTTGTCAAGTATGTGTCCATTTCATAAATATGTATACTTGCAAAAGTATACATATGCCTCTCAAAAACATATGAATAGTAACATGTACTATACATATGTATATCACCCGACTGTCACATTTGTTGCCAGTACTGTGGAATGGCTGTAGTAAAGTCATATATCCTAATTACCATCCATACAGAATGTATCACGGATGGTTTAGTGGTAAAACCAGTGACTATGGTGTTCCTGTTCCCGGGCCCAATCCATGCAAGAGCTACTGTTATATGATGGCCACAATAATGGCAGTCAGATATAGGGTGATTAAGGTGCTTTAAAGCAGACGTCAGCAGGTATGCGCGACGGTAAGTGGCGGTCATTCAACAGGATGGGAAATGTAAATAAGCATGTAGGTGTATATGCATGTGTATGTACAGACAGATATATATATATATATATATATATATATATATATATATATATATATATATATATATATATATATGTATAGCCATGAAGAATGAACATGGTCACAATAAAGCAGTCATAACGAATGTGAAGGGAAACAGCAGCGAACCCCCCCACCCCATAATATTTAGTGCTGTCATTTCAAGTTGCCCAGAGGTGAGCATACCTCCTGCATCTCCAACCACAGGTAGCATGCTAAAAGTGTAACTAACTATGTCCACGTGCTAAGTCTGACATTCAAACAGGTACAGGACAGTCCCAGTCACCAAGTCGGATGAGCCGAAAACCAGAAGACTAATTGAACACCCTGAACATTATATGAGCCAATGTCCCAGGACTATAAGCTTGGGACATCTGAATATACTTGGAGTGAGCCAACATACGGGACGTGTCTAGAGCAGTAGGGAATGTGTAGTAGCGTGGTTTTCCCAACAAGAAAATGGATGCCTGCTGTGTTAGTGAAGTGTTGAGGCATGTGTTTGGGTAACTATGAACCATGGGTATACATATAAATGAAGCAGAACACCAATAGTGTAGTGGTTAGAGCATCAGCCTATCGAGCAGATGTTGCCAGTTCGACTGAAGCACATATCATTTATGATGTGTAATCTGTATACGAGCATATCTTGCTAATTTTATGCTGTATAATGATATAATACCCTTGAAATGTGAACTGGGGTGACGTATCACAGTAAGAATGCAGAAGGTTTTTGCGTGACGTGAATCAGCTGTTAAACAAAAAAACACAGCTGAAAAGTGTTGTACTCATCCTTTGTCCAATGACCCTTGTTTTGCCCAGCAACACAATAAACCGCGTCGGCCAGGCCCAACGCCAGGACCCTACACATCACAATCAATGTGATTTACCACTAAGCCACGGCAGTTATACCTAACTTTGATGTTATCACAAACATAGAAGACAGCACAGTCATTCAACAGTATGATCAAAGTAATTAAATCATAGAGATGTATATGCATGCGTACATACACACACATATATATATGTATATGTATATATATATATATATATATATATATATATATATATATATATATATATATATATATATATACATATATATATATACATATATATATATATATATATATATAGGGTTACCACCTGTCCCACTTTGTGAGGGACAGTCTCACTTTGGGGCAGTTGTGTCCTGTAAAAATATTGTAAAATATTTATGTAATAGTTGCATAAAACTCTTATTCTGTATCTGAAACACCTAAATGTTATAAGAAACAGAATAAGCAACTAAAATGCTACAAGAATAAGCTGTTATTTAGGCAAAAAAGTGAAGTTCTGTCCTTTGTACTAGCTGTGGGTATGTTTCAGCCTGCAAAATCTGACGTTTGTACCAAAAATGTCCCACTTTGGGCATTTGAAAAGGTGGCAACCCTATATATACATATATATATATATATATATATATATATATATATATATATATATATATATATATATACAGAACAAACATGGGCACAAGAAAGCATTCATAATGAATGTGAAGGAAAACAGCAGCAGAACACCTGTATTATCTAGTGCTGACATATCAAGCTGGCCAGAGGTGGGCAAAATCCCTGCATCTCTAACCACAGGTAGGATGCTAACAGTGGGAGTAACCTTGTCCACATGCTAAATCTGACTTTCAAATGGGTACAGGGCAGTCCCGGTCCACAGCCAGACAAGCCTAATGACCATATGAACACCCTGACAATCAAACACATGTATGTGCCAGGACTATAGGCTTGGGTAGTCTGAATATATTTTGAGGGAGTCAACATGCGGTAAGGGTCCAGAGCAGTAGGGAATGGCACATGTGCAGTAGTGCGGTTTTCCCAACAGGAAAATGGATGCCTGCTGTGTTAGTGAAGTGTTGAGGTGTGTGTTCGGATAACTATGAACCATGGGTATACATATAAATGAAGCAGAACACCAATAGTGTAGAGGTTAGAGTATCCGCCTAATGAACAGGCATTCATGGTTCAAGTTCGACTATAGCACATATCATTTTCCTTGTGGAATGAATGCCGTTCTGCTGTAAAACTGACATTAAAACATGTAAATGTGAGCGTGAGTATTGCATGGGGCTATTAACCAGATCCCTTCAATCAAAGTGGTGCTGTCATAATGAATAAAGCACAAGTAAGCACAAATAAGCGGCAGCACACATATGTAACACACAGTAAGCATATGCGAGTGCACTTGCGCAGGTGTAAGCAGCGCCCAGCATAGGAAATGTATATACATATGTACATATGTAATATATATACATATATATATAAATATAAATGTATAGATATCTATATATATATATATATATATATATATATATATATATATATATATATATATACACACACACACACACACACACACACACACATATATATGTGTGTATATATATATATATATATATATATATATAAAATAGACAATGGATGTAAAGGCAATCAAGAGCAACTATGGTATTATATAGTGCTGTCAGCGTATGTCATGAAATGATGCTGAGGAGTGATCAGAGCACTGCTTCTCACACCAAAGGCAGGGTTTCACCAGTGGGAGTAACATCTTTGAATTGCTAAGTCTACTTTACACACAGACAGAAAGTAGTCCATACTGGGACTACCAAAAAGTGTAAAGCGCAAACGGCCATAATCTATAACCCTAGTAAGGGCAGGTATGTTGAAAGATTAAATGGCAGGAGTGCCTGTGAATACACAAGGCGGGGCAACTTATGTGTAGGGCCCCTAATGCTCTGGAGAAGGAAATGTGTAGAGGTGTGTCATGGCTGCGATAACAAGTGGATAATGGAAGTTACGCATGTAAGTTGAACACGGGTGGGGTGGAGGAACTATAGGTATGAAATTATGGATCCAGGCATGCCAGGGTTGGATGACCCGGTCCTAATTGGACCGCCCCGTGGAGGTCACCGAGTTCGTAATAGGTATATATGCATACACACATGCAGACAACAATATGTAGAAGTACATTTTCGGTAACACATGCATTCCATTTGTAGACATAAATAATAGGAATGTATACATAAATCGACAGTAGATGGAATAATAGGCTGTGCAGAAGAGGGATGGGACGAAACTGCTAGAACGTAGAGGCGTGTACAGTCAAAAGTCAGTACTGTGCTGATGATAATCCAAAGTGAGGGCTTCCCCACTCATGGAATCCTTCCTGTGATCTGCCTGGTACGGCAACAGCAAGTACTTAACCGGACTAATTGTAAAAGAAATAAGCTGATCACATACATAACTAGGCTGCCATGTGTAACGTGTGTGATACCGCATAGTCATACATATTAATGAATTGTAGTGTCATGTTAACGGGAGTAAATATGTAATAAAGTATAGAGTCTAATCTTGCCATAAACACATGCGTGTTCCATGTAGTGCAACCCAATAATTCCAAATATATTCTTTGGTCACTCACATCAGCAATGTTTGCGGACTAAACGTAAGGGAGGTCTGAGGATACTTGGAATGAGTAAACCGATGGGATGGCTCTATAGGAGTAAGATGTGGCCAGTGTGTAGTGGTGTCGATACACCGCGAATCCAACAAGAGAATGGATGACAGCAGTGTTAGAGAGGCATTGGGCTGTGTTTGGGGAACCAGGAGCCATGGGTATATGGGTATACATGCATATGGAGCAGCACAGCAATAGTGCATTCATTAGAGCAACCCCCTAAAGAACAGACATTCTCGTACTAAATCACACTGTATCACCTTTCAATTACCATCAGTAATCCGTACATAAACATATTGTGACATCTGTCCACTGTATAATGTGCTAAATACCGATTACAAGATAACTGGAGTGAAGTGTCGGTGTCATAATGAATAAGGCACTAATATGCCGGTGAAGCATATATAAACAGCATTTTGCATGTGTAAGTGCGTATTCACGGGGAATGTATTGGTTTACAGACACACACACACACACACACACATACATATATATATATATATATATATATATATATATATATATATATATATATATATATATATATATATATATATATATGTGTGTACATATATATATATATATATATATATATATAAATATATATATATATATATATATATATATATATATATATATATATATATATATATATATATATATATATATATATATATATATAGAAAGAGAGAGAGAGAGAGAGAGAGAGAGATGTAAATATATAGATATATAGATACAGACACTATACATATATATATATATATATATATATATATATATATATATATATATATATATATATATATAGTTGCAGACATGCATATACATATATATACATACATATATATAAATACATAAATACATACATATATATATATATATATATATATATATATATATATATATATATATATATATGTGTGTGTGTGTGTGTGTGTGTGTGTGCATAGATATATAGAGATATACAGCTATGATAGGAAAAAGCACACACGAATGACATATGTTCACAGGCTATGGGAATGGAAGCGAGGAGCCCAGACAAGACACATGACACACGCAGCCTGCCCTTCCCCACCCCCACTACAGCCGGACATGGGAAATATACACACAATCAATGTAAACTGTCCACTGCTCCCCAGACCACAGGCAGCATACAAACGGGGGGGGGGGGCACAGTGCACCCGTGGATTCTAATCATGGAACACATACTGGAGCATCCCTTGCGGGACACCCCAAAAACTGGCAAAACCATACAAATGTGATAGATCGGCCATCTTGTCTGTGGTGTATACAGACTCGGAATACAAGGGTGGGTAACCCTGATGACCCATGGGCTGAGACAATTTTATGAAATGGGTCCCGTGAACTGGAGAGTGGGAAGCGTGTAGTGGTGTGTCCAAAACCGACCAGGTCCCAGAGTAAGGATGGGTGCTGTCGAGGAGGCAAGGGTGGGGGAACTATGGATAGCTACTTATACATCTAGGTGTGCAGGTGTTGGCTGATGTTGGCCAATATGGACAGCCCTAGGGATGCAAACGAATGTGTTCATAGGGCAGAGGCTTCGCCCAGCGAGCAGCCACACCCACTGCGAGACCCACTAATGCAAAGTGTATTCTATATGGCAAGGAATGGAATAACCAAATGTAGACGTATATATGTAGAGCTATGTGCATGTATATCTACCCATAGTGAGATAGAGATATGCTTCTCCCTCGCTGTAGTACGAATGTATACATATAGAGAAAGAATACAGATACATACCCACATATGAATATATACATATGCAGACAACCATAGCCCATATGTCGTTAGATTGTATATATACATACAAATATATATATATATATATATATATATATATATATATATATATATATATATATATATATATATATATATAGACAGCAAGATATGAATATACATGTATGCATACATATGTAGATATATCTGTATATATTAATGTAAATAGATATATATGTTACAGTAAATATACACATGTATATAGCTAGGATATGATACAGCACGTACTGGCAACATATGTTCACAGGCCGGGCATATGTTGGTGGGAGGTCCAATAAACAAACGTATAACACGTAGCATCACCCCCCACCCTCCCAGCTAGGCCGGTGAGACTTACAGTCACACAATAAAGGTAAATACACTACTGCTTCCCAGACCACTTGCAGGAAACTATCAGTGGGAGAGATCTGTAAGGTCTACACTTGAAACATAGACATCAATGTCCCTTGTGGAACACCAAAAATTAATGATCGGAGCCAGCCCTGTTATGATTTCTCCAACCAGGCTGCAGATGTACACGGACCAGTAGGTTGTGCAAGCCTGATAACACATGGTTGACACAACATGCGACATGTGCCCTGACACGGGGAGAGTGGGCAGTGTGTAGTGGTGTGTTTATACCCCACCTGCGCCCACAGTAAGGATGAGTGCTGTAGAGGAGTGGCAGGTAGGGGAACTATGGGTATGCGATTATGGGCCTAGGCATGCAGGTGTTGACTGGCAGAGCCGTATTAAGACCACCCCATGGATATAAGTAATATTCTGATGTGAGCATAGCAGATGCCCATACCTCCCATACCCTAAGAGCACATCCACCGGATAGTCTGTAAACCATTGGGGGAAGACATAGGGACCATACCATTGAACTGTCCCCGATTACCAGGGACGTCCCTGATTACAACTCAGAATCTATCTCTGTCCCACCTAATCCTTCCTAGAACTAGTGATATTAGGAGGAAAGGTGGTGGAATACATGTAATGAATAATGACAGCATGTATGAGTCATAAACAGAACGTACCTTAGACAATGTGTATGAATACATATGCTCTGGGTCTGTCAATGTGTCAGGTTAATAGTACATAAATTCTAAATGTGTTCCTAATGTTGTTATGCAGTGTCCCTGATTCAGTGTTCATTCTTTCCCATTCGTATGAGAGGTCTGATAGTGACAGAAAGTGCATATTCCGCTGACTACCTTAAAAAGATGATAGAATAATAGGTTAGGGTTACCACCTGTCCACTTTTGCAAAGGACAGTCCCCTTTGGGCAGTTGTGTCCTGCAAAATAATTAAAAATATGGCAAATGTCCTGAGATTTTAGGACACAGATTTCCTATATTGTCTGTAGTAGTTGCATAAAACAATTATTTTGTATCTGAAACACTTAAATGTTATAAGAAACAGGTAAAGCAACTATAATTCTACAAGAATAAGCTTTTATTTAGGCAAAACAGTGAAGTTCTTTCCTTTGTACTGGCTGTGGGTATGTTTTGCCCTGAAAAATCTGATGTTTCTACATAAAAGTCCCACCTTGGGCAATTGAAAAGGTGGCAACCCTATAATAGGTATGCGGTAGCATGACTTGGCTGACAGATGTGGGTCCCAAAACCCAATTACTTTTCTGTATCGAAGAGTCTCAGTTCCCATGTATGAGCCAGATGGGAACAGATTGTAAGAGGAACACACAAATAATATGAATAAATCACTGGACAGGCCGCCGATTCCGTACAGTTGAACAGCATGCCTTCGCCTAATGGGCAGCTATTCCCGGTACTGTAGGTATGTAATATGATGTAATAAGCATCACAAGGTAATATTGTGGTCCTTGCTCCCACTCAGGGGTGTGAGTGTCAGATGCAAGCACCAATGTCGGTGCATTTGCAAGTGTGGGAGTGAGCGGCTGTAAGCCTGTTTGGCTACCAGTATGCGAGTATTGCACTGGTAAAGCAATGTAGAGGCTAAACGAGTGTAAGACACTGTAACCAGAGGTTAGCATTGCTTAACACCGTGCAATCCCATGCACACCCGCTCACAACTGCTTTAATGTGCCTTACTCCGTCCATATCCAATGGCCTTGTTCTGCCCTGCAACCAAATAAATGGCCTCTGTAAGGCTCAAAAACTAGGACCCTGCACACACAGCTAATGCAATTTATCAATACGCCATGGCAGATATACAGACAATGGACAGTACCACAAACATATCATACAGCGCAGTCATTCAACAGTATAGGAATGTATCCCATCATGTAGATGTATATGTGAGTGTTTATGTCCAGAATATAGATACATACATATATAGAGATATATCAGGAACATACCATGTGGCAATAAAGCATTACAAACAAATGAAACGGGAAACACCAACGATGCCTGTATTATATAGTAGTGTTGTTCTACGTAATCTCAAGACTCCCTCAGACAGACATATGTCATTCATACATGCAAACAGTAGTAGATTGGCCATATACATCACTATGTGCATGTAATGTACATTAACACAACAGTACCTGTCCAATCATTATGTGTGAACAGTACTCTTGCAAGGTGCTGTGTGCAACATCATCATCATGATAAAGGTAAATGGGATAACCATAGAGGGACCGGTAGTGTTGTGTGTACAGTGGTGTCATCCTCATCATGTGTACCTGGACAATTTAGGAGTGATGTGCATACCAGGATCGTGCGCCTGAGGGACAGGGGTGAGGATAACAGGGGAATGTTGTGATACATATTACAATGGTTACAAGTATCCAGTGGGCACGTGTGTGAAATGGACAGCTATGTATAGGGCAGATGTTGTCCTAGGAGCCGATTGGCCTTATGTTTCCGTAGGGTGAGGGTCGGATGTGGGGTAAGGAGAGTAGGTATGGCTGTGGAGGATAGGTAGGGTAGGATCACAGACAAGACAGCACACAGGGTCGGTATATGACAGGTGGGGGGATACACCTCGGATGGGGATGGGTGTTCAGCATTCACAAGCCCATGGGAACAATGGGAAGGAGGTCCCCAGCAATGGGCAGCTGCCACTGCACCTAAACAGCTGCAAAGGAGGCAGTGCTTGGGGCTGTCCAGTAGGGGTAGCATCACCCTGTAAATGTGACACTGCACCCTTGAGCTTGTGTATCTGGCTTCAGAACCCCTTAGCAAGCCCCCAACGCAACACATCCGGGACCGCACGACAGCAGACATATACCTGTCTGGTCCTGCTCCCAGGGGGGACATGCCCTATCCTCAGTGGTGGTACCACCAGAAGGCGGTGCAGAGCCAAAAGAGGTTGATGTCCAAGGCTGGGCCCCAGATGTGCTGGTGCCCGGTTCCATGGTCAGCTGAAGTGGGACAGGAGGTTCTGCCGGGACCTCCAAACCTGTTCAGCCTATGGTGTTGCAGTTTAAACCGACATATGGCTTAGTGATAGACAACAGCATACAGGATTACCTACAACAGTATGCATAGATATCACCATCAACCCAACACAACAGATGGTATACATTTGCAGAGGGAGCACAACACATGCATATATACTGCATGACATCTGTACAATGTGTAGTAGATGTGTGACCGCAGCTATGAACAGTTGCCCATTATTGGCTTGTCACTGGGAACCCCAGACAGTGTCTGTCATACCACTGTTTCATGTGACATATGTCCAGTCAGGGATGCAATGGCAGTAACACATCCCTATCATCATGTACTGTCTGCAATCCTCACACTATGCTCCTGCTATGCACAGATGTGTGTTCAGTGTGTGACACAGGAAACAAATGATTCCACACACTGACCAGTTCACAGATGGCCCTACAGATGGGGGTCCCTCACGAACAGAGTAGTGTCATGTCTGTATTAAAACATGCCGAATAGCCATTACCACACACAACATGTTAAACAGGCAGTAGTCTCAATGCAGCATAGCTACACTTACATGCTGTAGTCATGTGTGGCACATCACCCTCCTGTCTTTAGGCTATTTCCCACTGTGTATGATGTTTGAGGTACATACAGATATTATCTGTGATGCCGTTTCAGAACACCACATCCAGGTACCACTCACAGTGACTCATGGCCAAGTAGCAACATGTTTTTCCTAGATAGTGTACTGCGTTTATCATGCGAATGGCTATGGGAACACCATCACAGCTGTTCCACATGCAATCAGCTGGAGAAGGACTGCAACAGGTGCAGAGGCCATCACCTGATTAAGTCCATCACTTACAATACACATGCTGCTGCTGCGCAGGTGTACACCTCCACATCCTCCAGAGAGTGTGTGGGTGGGACAGGCAAAGTACACCAGAGAAGGGCTTGGAGACTTAATCCTAAGCATCATCTGCCACACGCCTAACAGTACAGGGGTCAAACCCCTGACTGACTAGTCATTACTATTACATGTGCATAAAGTTACTACATGTGCCACAAAGCTGACGTTGCTGTGCTGTAAGAACATATATATGTGTAGGTGAGAGACATCTGCAACAGAGATATAGTAGACATACATTAGGTGTGGCACACATGGCTGTCCACATGAATGGATGCCATTTTCACCACAACCACACTTTCTAATGGACTCGCATTGACACTCTTTGCCAGGGCCACAAATACACAACCTAACTACTTAGTTTGCCACACTGCAGTAATGTACAGGACTACATGCACCACAGGGGATATCTGGAGTTTCTATGGGCTAGGGCATGTGAAAGGGAGTGACTGTGGTTGGGAGCATCATAACCCACATACAGACACAAGGTGCCAGTACTGACATGCATGTATGCATTGCTTCATGGGTGTGTAGTGGATGGCTGTGCAAGATTGCTGTACAAGGCTGGGTGAGGGGTAATCCTTGGCATTGCATCACTCGAAAATGTTGTGCAGTGCGGTACAGGGATGTAGTGTCTGCAATGTCCAACACAGATGTGTACTGCATGATCTGCCCTGACATCCTGGTTACCAATGTGTATGGCCATAGCTTTGCATTGCATGCCATGCCTGTGTTTGATAGTCCTTCACATGGACATTGCCTGGGATGTGCATGTCCCACAATACTGTACAGTGACATGTACAGGTGTACCTGGTTTGGCAGACACATGTTGTGTACACAGACTGTCATCCTCGATATGCCAATACTGGCCTGGTGTGGTGAAACCTGCTTATAGTGAGCAGGTCAACCCTGCACCTGCATTGATAGTATGATACAGGTATTCCCTGGTGTCAGTGGCATTTGTCCATACAGGGCACATGTGTACAGCATTGTATGGCCTCTGTGGATCATATTTGATGGCACCACATATGTTGCAGGCATCCAGTGTGTAACATAGTGAAGGCACAATGTCCGCAAATATGTGCCTATTGTACCGCTGTACTGGGTGCCATGTCCTTTGCAGCCCATTGCATTCACACCATGCCTACTATCTGTCATCAATGTGCCTGGTACTAGCAACATAGCGGGATATCCTAGGCAAGTGTGTTTGTGTATGGCACATGGGTGCAGGACATATACCGAGTACTAGTAGGGTTGCATACTTTGTTCACCAGGCCTTTAGCCAGATGTAGGGGTATGGCTTGCCAACACAGTCTCATGGCTGACTGACAGCTGTACACCTCGTGAGGTGGCCAATGTGTCATAAGACAGACACCATATAAAAAAAACTACAAAATCCACTCCCCAACATGTCCAGTGGTTAGACACTCACAGCCACCTCTACACAGGCTCTGACAGCCAAACACACACACTCAGATATTCACACAAATGTATTCAGAGACACAGTAAAATCCCCACACACTCACGTATTCACCGACACAGTAACACACATACACGCATACAGTTGCTAGTGTTGAGGTGAGGACCCCTGCCTATGTGCAAATCATCATTACAGTACTGTACACCTACATGATGCACCACAGAGAATACACATGTACAGGTAGTCAGTATGGCCCAAGATTGGGGACATCAACATGGATAGTAGATTGCATTGCCTGGATGGGGGGAGGGGTCTTATCAGTTTACTATGGTAACATATATCCTCACTCCAGGGACCAGACAGCCACACACACACACACACACACACACACACACACACACACACACACACACACACACACACTGTGGCATTCACTATTGAATACACCTATGTCAAGCACATACAGATACCTCACATGTGTGAGATACACACCCCTGCCTATGTCCTCCTTTTTACATTGCAGTCTGTACAGATGTCTACAACAGTGTACAGGAGAGTGAGTAACAATTGAGATGTATTCCCTACCATACGTGACATATATGGACACACACGCAACCACACATGCCAGTACTGTGAATGAAACACCTGCCTATCTCATGATATGTATGACAGACTTACAGCAGTATTGCATGTGTTACAAAGTGTACTGACACTTCCTTTGGCAACTGTGCTGATATATGCACACGGGAGGTCTTAACTGTTACAGGTGTCAAGTGATTAACCGTCAGTGTCACCCTGACCGTTGTCTATGTTGTGAGTGTTGCCCTTCAATTAACAAAACCATTGCTTAGCAGTTACACAGGTTAGTGTAGGACCACTTGTGACACACCTGTGAGCTGTCCTCAGCAAACATCCATCTGCAAAGATGCCCCACCACTTCGTTATGTTCACACATCTGTCCATACCTGAGGTACATCTTTCCGTACTTTCAGCATATCACCATATACAGTTGGCAATGTTGAAGCTGCATTGCAACTGCAAGATGTACTAAGACACACGTCACCTGCATACATCAGCAACTGCACATGCATGGTACCTGAATGCACACCACTACATGTGCATGTGTGTAGGTCCTAAAATCCTGTCATTTGGGCATGTTTGTAGGCATTGCAATAGGTGGACATGTGTAATGACATACATGACACATGGACTGTTGCATGATATGATAGGTGTAATGGGTGACCAGTACAGAGGGAATGTTACCCCTGTCAACATTGATATTACACCTTATGTACCGTTAGCGTTCAGCAGCCATGGACCTACATTCCATGTGCATGTGTGTAATGGCTGTAGCCACCTGTATGCACAAAGGACAACAACACCTATGCTATTTACATATATGTTGTATGTGTGTGGCATGTACATATCCATGGTAGGTACATGTATATCATATCAAAACATGAGGGTGTTTACTGGTGTACAGCAACAGTCATCTGTTAATGCTGTAAATAACTGAGGGCCCCTGGTATGTGTACAGCTGACCTGGTTACAGACAGTGGTATCATTGCATTGCATAACACATGATGCAACTGTGTCAGTACATGGGTACTCTGCACAGTTGATGTAGAGCTTAGTACAGTACACTGGTCAAGGGTCACATGGTGGTGTACTATTATATGTCCTACAACATGTATGGATGTGTGTTGGTTTTCCGAGGGCATGGTGGTGTCTGAGGGTTACATCCTAGAATGCATCTTTTGGCACTGTGTCCTGCACCTGACTCAGCTGTGATGCCTTTTGTAGGAGTACTGGTCAGTACATGTGAGTGGCCTTTATGTATGTGGGGACATCACCACCTGGAGAGGTGGTACCTGTGTTATGACCCACATGTCTGGTTCTGAGGTATATGGTGGTAGTGCTATTGTGCACTACAGAGCCTTCAGCCAGGTGTTCCTCACTGCACAGATGTCAGTATTCTCCATTGTTGGATCTACAGTGAACAGCTGTGATTACGGACACTACACATCTAGCACTGGTTAGCATAAGCATATAATGCAGTTGTCCTCTAGGTGTCAGGGTGTAATCCTGTGTTTAGGACATTTGCCTTGGAATGGCACTATATGGGCGAATGTGACTTAGGTATTATCCCCACTCCCTTGACTCATGGATGCATGTGATATGTGACAAATGCCTGTCTACTTTCAGTCATGTCATCCCAGAATGACAAACACTGGACAACCTCGTAATTACAGCAGGACATTGGCTCATTGTGTTGGTCAAGCAGTTGCCACTCCTAGCAAGACATCACTGTGACTGGTAGTATTCTGCTTGATATAGAATGGTACATCTAAGGTGACGAACAGCAGCAGATGTTGTGTATAAGACCGGTGTCAGATATATGTAGTGCAGCGTTCCTGCTAACAATGACTACTAACACCAGAGTCCATTGCAATGTGTTCTTTACATCTAACTGTAATAGCATGGCCACTGTGGTCTTCCATGTTTAGAATTAGAGTGCATCCCAGACAGCCCTGTGCTACTAAGTGTATAAGCATGCCCAGTATAACCTTGTATAGATGGATACATAGTCCATTCCAAACAGCCCTGTGCTACTAAGTGTGTGAGCATGCCCAGTGACATCTTGTGTCAGTTGTGTGCCTCTATGTGTATGGGCATGGCCATTTTAACCCTGTATAGTGATAGTAGTCGTCCATTCAACAGATGGGCATACTCCAGGTCAGGAAACACACAGGTTCACAGGTATGTATATCTTAACTGCCAGCATCCCTGTTGATGTCTGCATTCCAAGAAGGTCATAATGATAGCCTTGAAATGTGTAGTCTGTGTGGCATGAATCATAACTATGCAGTATTGAAATAGTGATCTGTAGATAGGCAGGTGTTCTGTTTCCACCACTGGTGTGTGTGTGTGTGTGTGTGTGTGTGTGTGTGTGTGTGTGTGTGTGTGTGTGTGTGTGTGTGTGTGTGTGTGTGTGTGTGTGTGTGTGTGTGTGTTTGTCCCCGGCTACCTGAGGACTGAATAATCCTTTTAGACTGCTCACACTCCATACAATTCCTATACCCACCTTTGGCAATGCTGATGATGTCACCCATCTAGAAATACACCTCTGGGAGTGCTGTGACCCAGTAATCTCAGTAGCATGTTGTGTAACTGCGTAATGCTGTAGTGTGATAAAGTAGTTAGGTCGGTGTTTTAATCCCAGACTTGTCAAGTATGTGGGTGTGTTTGTCTCCATCTGCCTGAGGTCTGAATAATGCTTTTAGACTGCTCACACTCCATACAATTCCTATACCCACCTTTGGCAAGGCTGATGATGTCTCCCACCTAGAAATACACTTCTGGGAGTGCTGTGACCCAGTAATCTCGGTAGCGCATTCTGTAACAGCGTATTGCTGCAGTGTGATACGGTGTGTAGGGGTTCATATACAGGACATGGCAAGTGTGTGTGTTTGGCTGTCAGAGCCTGTGTAGAGGTGGCTGTGAGTGTCTAACCACTGGACATGTTGGGGAGCGGATTTTGTAGTTTTTCTATATTATGTCCGTCTTATGAAACATTGGCCACCTCACGAGGAGTACAGCTGTCAGTCAGCCATGAGACTGTGTTGGCAAGCCATATCCCTACAACTGGCAAAAGGCCTGGTGAACAAAGTATGCAACCCTACTAGTACCCGGTATATGTCCTGCACCCATGTGCCATACACAAACACATTTGCCTAGGATATCCCGCTATGTTGCTAGTACCAGGCACATTGGTGACAGATAGTAGGCATGGTGTGAATGCAATGGGCTGCAGAGGACATGACACCCAGTACAGCGGTACAATAGGCACATATTTGCGGACATTGTGCCTTCACTATGTTCCGCACTGGATGCCTGCAACATATGTGGTGCCATCAAATGTGATCCAGAGGCCATACAATGCTGTACACATGTGCCCTGTATGGACCAATGCCACTGACACCAGTGAATACCTGTATCATACTATCAATGCAGGTGCAAAGTCAACCTGCTCACTATAAGCAGGTTTCACCACACCAGGCCAGTATTGGCATATCGGGGATACCAGTCTGTGTACACAACATGTTCGCATCTTGTCATGGGAATGTATATTACTGCTTCCCAATGAGGTATCACACTTCCCACTGGCCTCTACCCTTGTAATCAGCTAGACCGCTCTCTTACCTCACCACTCCATGTAACTGTACCTGTGATGTCACTCAGTATGGATGTCATGTCTGTAGCCATAGTAGCTTAATACACAGCTATCATGCTCTTGGATCAATAGACGTGTTTGGAACGTGGGACATTCTAACTGTGATGTGGAAGCTACAAGGTGCATGCTGGTGTTTTCATACATACCTTTGAGTAGTCCAAATTTACATATGGGACACTAACTGCAAACACCGACATCCACCGGCACATGCAATTAGACCTGAAGAAGGAAAGCAGAACATCATGATCAACATGCAGTTACTGTTGTTACACAAGACACATACTGTTAATAGCACAAAATGCATTGTAAACCTGTACTACATGGTATGTCTGCTGCCTGTCAACAGTACACAACAATTAGAATCTACACTTATCTTTCTATTCTGTCCACCCTGTGCATCAGACCATATGAGCATGTCCCAGCACCGATGGTGTGGATGACAGGGATGTGACACAGGCATCTTAATATGCACAGGGTGATAATGTTTGCCAAAGGCCTAGGCTGCACCATTGGATGACATCATGTGTGTGGGTTAGGGCCTTTGATCTAATAGGGCGTGTGTGGATGTTATGCATGTGTGTGTTGCGGTGCCCTACATATGTTTCCGGTGTGTGCGTGTATGCATGCATACACAGAGTTCTGGCATGTGTCTGGCTTACACAGGGGTATTATTGACAGCTGCGGACTGTACAGGCCTGGTTTTACAGTTCCTGGTGTCCAGCCATGGCCACGTGACCTGTGCCTGCCAGGGGTTGCACGGGCACTACCAGGCTGAGGTGCAGATTGGGTACTGTCTGATGACAAATGTCCACTGGAACCATGTCCCTGTTGGGACCATCCAGGGCCAGGTGCATGTGTCCTGCTGTGTCATGGTGTGGACAGCACAGCACCAGCTGCACTGCTGCTGCTACCCCCACTATGGGAGTGGGCATGTCAGGTAGCTCATTTACATAGATCTGAAACAGTTGATGTAGCAGGCCTACATCCATGTGCCCGATGCCTCACTCCTACCAGATGTTCCAACATAGACAGCTCACGCTCGCGGATTTTCATGCCATGATCAAGGACTCGAACCATGTCACCCAATCGTCTATCTAAAGCTTCAGCAATCTGCTGTTGAGCATTTATCATTGCCTGGATGCTGTTGTTTAAAGAACAGACAGCAGCCCTCTGAAGCCTCTGATCTTTTCTTTTGTGCCGTTCAGCACATGCCTGTGCCTCCATTACAACCTGAAACATGTGTCTGGTGACACCAGCTGCTGCATTCTGTCTTGCAGGGGCATGTTGGCCAGAGGTCCTCCTATGAGCAGCACTGGCCACGTGCCTGCGTGGGGCATCACCAGTCAGTCGGCTGACACCATGGTGTGCAGGCACACCTTCCATAGCCTGCACACTTTCCTGTTCCAAGCTGCCACATGCCAACTGTCTTTCCTCTATGGCCACTGGTGATGGGGTATGTGTAGGCATGAGAACTGTGTGCGGGGATGAGGGGGATATAGGTGGAATGGCAACCATTGGCACAGATTCAGCCCCTGACAACCCTGCCTGTGCCTCAATCATACATTCATCATCACTGCTAGAGTCTGTGGGGACATTAACATCAGATTGACCACAGGAGGGGAATGCACCTACTTCACCTGTGAGGGGCAGACAAGAACTGTACATTACAATCTATACAATAGACACGCACACACACACACGTACACACACACACACACACACACACACACACACACACACACACACACACACACACACAGACACAAAGCAGACACACACAGACACACGCTATAGCACCCAACATGCATGTGATATGACAGAAGGCATGCAACATGCATGTGATACAGCAGATGGCATGAAGCTCACACAATAATAGTGGTAGTTATCATACATCCCTGGGTTGCACACAACAGCATGCATGTGTCATAGCAGACAGCATGCAAATTACACAATCATAGTAGTAGCTAGCATACATCCCTGTGTTACTCCATGTAGACCAGCACTGGTTAACAGTACACCCGCCTGATGTGTGGCATATGACCTTGACAATCACATGTAGTATGATTTGTGATCTGCTGACGTGTGCAATGACATGCATACATGTTTAATACAATGGTGTCATATCAAATATACAGAGGGGTTATGGTGTCCCAATGCAGTGTTGTCTGTCCACCCTCCAGATATACTGTACATTTAGCTGATTTGCATGGCCATTGCACGGAATCATGGGGCATCTCTATTGCTATAGAGTGTGAGTTACAGACACAGTTCATAGCCATGACTGTGTTCACATACAATACATATATACTGTGTAATGTGACCCACGTCATGGAGGTGTATACACACTAAACCATGATGTGGAATGTGTGACACAGGTCACTGAAGGGTATACGGATGACACCCCTGCACATCTGAAACCATATTGCTGCTGCCTGGCAACTATGGACAGACATGGCAAACTCGTCGGTACACCATGTCCCACATGACATCTTTGTACCACACACACACACACACACACACACACACACACACACACACACACACACACACACACACACACACACACATGTGGAGCAAGGATGACACTGATGTCCGACACCAGCAAGGGGAGTGTACTGTATCTGCCGGCTGATGTGGTTGTCTGTGTATGTATATGGATACTGTACAGGTGACTGCTGTCATGTCATGACACACGCAAGATGTTCAGCACATCTTATGTGGTTGATTGATGTCACGCCTACACAAGATGTTCACAGGCCTATAGGATGTCTAGTGTTCCACTTCTGCAATATTACCATTACACAAAGGCCATAGTTGGACCATGTGGAGCCAATGTACAACAGGGTGTACACACAATCACATCACGTCTACTGTGTGTGTTGCTTCATGTCTCTGGCCATCCTCCATGACCATGTGTGTACATGTGATGGCCAAATGGTTGTGACGGGCATCTATTTCACATGTCTGTGTTGTCCCATATGACATACATCCATAGATGTCATATGCTCTACTGACGACAGGGTTATGCAGACAAAGGGTGGTATGTTTGGTATGTGGGATACATTTTTCAGGATAGTTAGTCAGTGTTGCAGCCAGCCCATTAGATGTCATGGACATGTCAGATAGCACATCACATTGTGTGACATTCATAGCAGGGGTATGATCCACATCGGTGAGTCCTGTGGGCTGGCCATACTCCAGCTCATTGTGTAGTACTGTCTGTATTCCCACATGTGTAGTTCTGATCTTTAGTACATGTCCCTATAGTGAACAGCACCTCCACCATAGTATGCATAGCTGTCCACACATCTGGCAATGACTGTGAGGTTTCATGTCGGTGTTTCACATAGTTTGCAAGTATTGCATATGGGTAGCCATGATGATGCATTGCAGGTCCAACCTGTATATTGTGACAGTACCATACATTATGTATACATGTGGTAAATGGCCACGTGGCAGATAGATCTGTGCATTAACATGCCTGATAAATAATAACAGTCTCACCTGTAATTGGATGCTGTCACAGCAGAATGCCAGAGGTACCTAAATAGGAGTAACACAGCTGTATGATCATTATCCACACCTGTATGATAGCTACAGGGTGTAATGTGCATGTTAACACATACGCCATTACAATAGACTATACTATGGGGTATGCACATGTGAGCATAAACAGAGTAGCATACTATAGTATGTGGCATGTGTGTATACATGCCTTGCATATGATGTTACATTACATATTGTACAGTGACACATGTAACTATATGGAATACAGTTGTTAGAGGTGCAGTAGTGACTTACCAGGCAACTCCAGGCTCAGTATTTGAGAGACACCCACCTCCACGATATCAGCTAAAGCTTGTGGATGTTGTTCTGCAGGTGTCCCAGGTTGGCCAGTAGCTCCTCGGTACATGTGAGTGGGGGCTGGGTTGGTGGCCCACCACCTGTTGCACCTTGTTCCCTGGAGATTGCATTTGCACACTGTTTTGCCCATCTAATGAGGTCTGTACAGTGTCTGCGCACCTGCTGGTATGTGTGGTTGTGGCCACCCACATCATTAACCCTCCTGTGAAGTTCCTACCACAGGGCAGCCCGCTGCTGTGCATCCTGTGGCACATGGTTCAACAGGACATCATGATTGTCATGGAGGCATGAGATGAGGGCCTCATCCTCCAAGCGGGTATAAAGTGAGCCTTGCACACGGCATACCTGGAAGACATAATGATGGATACAGGTCACAGTAACTCATAGAGATGTACAGAGCTACAGCTGAACATACATGTGTATCACATTTATTATGATTAAATAGTTGTCTTTACAAATCTAAATGACACTGACACCACTGACATGTTTGTGTGACACACATTTTACACTCAATGTTGATTGGATATTATCACCATATATATGTGTGTGTCACTTGATTACATTGCTCATACTCCATGTGGATGCTGTCTTGATGTGGGCATGTCTGTTTCCCTGTACTGGTGTTCTTACCTGTCAGCACATGGCTGGATGTGTCCACATTAATGCAGTCGACCTTGATGCTGTGTATATGTCACATATAAAGACTTACACTGCCTTAACGGACATGACCTGTGACCATACAGACTTGCTCATGGAAGGTTTTGCATGTATATGTTTTGCCATATGCATCTACACAGCACTGTATAGCAGTTCAACATCCTGCCATGTATCACCTGTGTTGCACATGTGAAACACATGGGACACTGGCTAGCCAGATGGTATTTGCAGGGATGGATATCAACTATAGCATTTACAGTCAAAGTCACCTAGTAGGCTATATGCCCTGGGCCATGTATGAATGTAGGATGAAAGGTTACCTAGCTGTAGCCAACAGGTGGGTTTCTGGGGCCAGGTGAAGCAGTGCTTCATAACTGATCCACAGGGTCAATGATACAATTATCATGCGGTCATCACACCATGTCTGAGAGGGGGCAATGTGCAGATTTGCTGGACAGGAATACATAGTATGGCAGGAGTATGTGAAGTGTATGGGACAAGGATCTGTCCAGGATGTGGTGATCTTTGTACTAGGAAGGTGGATGTCCATGAAGTATGTGTTTGAGATCAGGATGTATACGTGTAGCATGTCCAACATCACTAGGTTGGACATGGCTTTATTCAGGGTATGTATCATGCTTCATAGTGGAGATGGGGATTGGGAAGGCTGGTGTATGCTATCTTAACATGGCCAATATCCCTTAAAGGAAATATGTGATCTGATATAGGTCACTTGAGCATTGAGAATGGCTGGACAATGATCTCTATATTCATGGATCGAACCTGTCATTATTAGGGTTGCCACATACGACTACCTGACAGGTGTGGTGATGTAACTATCACAGGAAAGACAACTGCCCAGCTGCATCCCTTACACACAGTGTCCATTGTGTTGACTGCTGCCTAGGTGGTAGTTCATGGGTGCAGGGTTATTAATATAGGGGTGACAATGCAATATGCAGCTGTCAGATTGTGCCCATATGTCATACACCTCACCAACAAAGCCTCTTCTGTATGTTGTCCACAACACTCTGTCAGCTATTGCTCCTAGGTCATAGTCATTCGCATACTTCAATAGGCAGATACCTTCTGTTAGCCTGTGTAGTATAGACTACAATGAGGGGGAGTACAATGAATTAACCCTGTCTTACTGTAGCTGGCACTGGTGTGATGTGCATGTATTATTCAGACACCTTCTGTAGTGTTGGTTCTGCCAGCAGTCCCATTACAAAACACTCCTGTGACATAGGAATATGCATCTAGTATACTGAGTGCAGGTGGAACACAGTATGGGTGATAATGTCCTATGACCTGGCAAGGTTATGCTATGCAGTGTGAAATCAACCTTACTGTCATCTACATCTGTACTGCTGACATCAAATAAGTTGATCAAGGTTCATTGCCTTTCAGACTAGAGTCAGCAGGGTAGTAGTTCAGTACTTCCCATTATCAATGGTGTCTCCCCCTTTGTGGGATGTGATACCTGTTGGTGTGCACCATTCAGTGTGTACACAGCCTGACATGAAGCTATGTTTTACATGATGTGTATGTGGAGTGCAAATTGTTTTGCCATATGTGTATGATACAACCTGTGATGTGGACAGGTCCCATGCAGCCTGAGTGCAGCTTGTACCTGCATAGTTGTGGTTACAGGGGCTCTGTAGTGTACATGAATATATGATTGTGTACTTGTTGGGGGGGCAGTGTGTTTATGTTATCCAAGACGCTATCTGTATTGCTTATTCATGCTCAACACTTATAAGAACTATGTAAGCTACTAATTACTATAGCACTTAATCTTCCTCATTACGTAGAGGTAAACAGTGTTTGTACGAACCTTTCTCAGTTGCTTAAAGTAAAACAGCTCTTGTACTCACTTTCCTCACTTATCTAGGGGAAAATATTTTTATATTCAGGCAAGTCCAAGGGTCAGCTCCCAGTGTTCTCTCCTGCCTATCTGATGAATCTGGGCATCTTGCGGCAATGTAGAAATTGCCTCATGTACACAGATCACCCTCTCTGCCTACCATCCAACACTACAACCTGTGAGAGATGCATTTATCTAGCCAAACTGGAGGTAAAGCTCTCTCCAACCAAGACTGAACTTGACAGTCATGTGGAGAAGATAAACATTTGCACCACACAACACTCATAGTCTCACTAAATCTACACCACCATAATTCACACATAGTAACACAAAAAAATACACGCAGGCTCTCAATAATAATCTGTCTAAGCAACAGAGACTTCCAAAGTGGAAAAGCAAGCAGCCTTCATCCCCCAACGCAACCCCAATGACACATAGCCCACAGACTCAGTGTGCCACTCAGCCACAGCTAATAAGGCAAAACAAAGTACCCAACACACTAGTCATAGGTGACTCTATAGTCAGGCACACAGAAGTCACACTCACCAGGCTAAACAAGGACAAGGTTATTGTCAGCTGCCTGTTGGGTACCAGGATCCACCACATAACCCATGCATTCAGGTCACTCCACAACAAGTACAAATATGACTCTGTCATTGTCCATGTTGGTGTGAATGACATGAGACATACCTCCCTGGACTACATGAAAAGAGACATGGAAGAGCTCTCCGTTCTTGTAGCCCAGGCAGGTATGACCTTAGCCCTGAGTAGCATACTGCCATCACCCAGGATGATACCGCAGTACAAGGACAAAATGATTGACTTCAACAATTGGCTAAGCTTCTGGTGTCATTCTAAGGGGATCCAGTATCTGTCTGCTTGGGATGACATGTTCGACAAACCACGATGCTTTGCCACAGATGGCCTGCACCTGTCACCCCTGGGATTCTGGATACTGGCTAAGGCTCTTGCTGCCCCCATAGTGCTTTCTTTAGGCAAGGTTCAAGTAACATATTCACTACCATAACAGGAACAGGCAAGCACAAACTGAGGGTAATGCTCCTCAATGCTGGAAGTCTAAATCTCAAAATGCACTCACTCGAGGCACTCCTTGTAATGGAGAACATCGATATCTGTGCAGTGACTGAGACCTGGTTCAAGGCTCCGGAGAGCACCCCTGCACTACCAGGCTATAACTCATACCACACTTTTTGGTCATGTAACCTGAACCAAAACACCCAAGGTGGAGGTGTGTCCATATTCCCAAGATCCCAAGATCCGCACTCCTCTTTTCATGATGTACTGGAAATTATTAGGGTTCAAACAAACACCCTACTAATGGGCGACTTCAGTTACCCCACCATTAACTGTGAAAACTACTCGTGTACCAACTGATTAGCTCAAAGCTTTCTGGAATTCATAAACTCCAATGGCCTGGATCAACTTATCCACACCCCCACCAGGGGCAACAATATGCTAGACCTAGGCATTACCAACATGAGTGACCAGTGTTCCACACTTGAAGTCAACTCCTCGTTGGTCTGATCCGACCATAAGCTAATCACCCTTGATATCCACATCCTGCCCCCACCCCCCATTAAGGAAACCACAGTATAATATTTCTACAAAGCCAAATTCATGCTTCTTAAGACAGAAGTGGTGAACTTCATGACACCCATGCAGATGGACAATACAGTTACAACTGCTGAATCCTACACAAATGCACTCTATAAGCACTTACACGAGTGCATGGATTGCGCTATCCCAAGCAGAACCAAGACACTATCTTCCAAAATAAGGAAGACAATCTGGTGGGCCTCTGCCATAAACAAGCTGTACAACAGAAGGAAGAAACTGTTGCAAAAGAGAGTACAATCCCATGAGTGGAGGAGCTCCCTGGTCAGCAAGAAGTTGAGATCCCTTATAAGATCCTCCAAAGCTAGCTATGACAACAATACCACCACTAATTCCAAGGACAATCACAAAGCGTTCTATAGCTATGTCAAATATCTTGATGGCTACACCCAGATCTGCTCTGAGTTACAGCACAAAGGCATGAACATTACAGAACCAACTGATATTGCCAACATCCTGGCAGATAGGTTCAGTGCTACCTTTCTCTCCTCTCACCCCCTAAAGGGCCCATATCTATACAGGAAGAATGCAGAGTCCCTGTAACCACAACTAGACAGGTAAAATCTGCACTCTACAGCCAATATCACAGCATCCATGGGACTGGACAACATCCCAGGCTGCATTTTACACAAACTTCAAAATGAACTGGCTCCCCACTTACACACCATGTTCAATAATAGCCTCGCATCAGGCTTTCTGCCCCCTGAATGGTGCACAGCAACAGTTATCCCACTCCACAAAGGTGGCGCCACAAGGGACCATGGGACCTATTGCCCTATAAACCTGACTAGCCTGGTCTGCAAGGCTATGGAGCACATCATCATGGATCTCATTCACAGAGACATTGGGTACCTCCAAACCTTTGACCCCACCCAGTTTGGCTTTGTTAAGGGCAGACCATGCCTCATAACCCTGGTGGACTTCTTTGAGACAGTTAATAAGGCATTAGATGAGGGTAAGGAGGTCCACACAGCCTACCTTGATCTCGCAAAGGCTTTCAACAACATTCCCCATTCTGGTATTATTGACATACCCATCCACCTGAACATTAACCCCTATGTCACAAGATGGTTTGCAAAGTAGCTCACGGACAGAACCCACACATTGGGAGTTGCATACCCTAGGTCCGACTGTAAATCCGTTACAAGTGACGTCCCCCCATGGCTCAGTCCTAGAACCCCTCATGTTCGGTATATACTTCTCTGAGGTACAGGCACGCACAGGAGGACTTTGGCTGAAAAGGTTTGCAGATGACTGCAAAATAGGGGCCATAATTGGTTCCCCGGCTGATACAGACACCCTCCAGAAGGGTCGCACTGAGATAGATAGCCGGTGTCAATATCATGGCTTCAAGCTGAATGCCAAAAAGTGCATAGTCATACCCTTTGGATAAAACAAATTACCCATGGACTATCACATAGGTGCTAGTCCCCTACATACAGAAAAGGTAATAAGGGATCTTGGAACCCAAGTAGATAGCAATCTCTCCTTGGATAACCATAATGCCACGGTGGTTAGAATATCCTTCTACGTGGCCCCCCCAATCTCAAATGGGTTTGCATCCAGAACAAAGGAGGCCACTGTGTCTCTCTACTCATGACTTATTACACCCATTAAAGGATACAACACCCCGTTTGGGATGTACCTTACAAGACAACTGCAACAGCTTGAAGGACCACAACAGTACCACACCAAGAGGATTACTGACCTCAAACAGATGACCTATGCAGCCCAACTAAAGAAACTCCAGCTGTACTCGGTTGCATACCACGTACTCAGAGGTGATCTCTGCTTGACATACAAGACCCATGTCCAACCCAGTATTGCTGGATATGCTCCACCTAAACAAAAGCCCCTGAGAGCCACATACTCTAGGGATATACACCTAACCACAACGATAACTAGGAAGTGCTTGAGGGATAGATCCCTGACCCGGAGACTCCCCATGCTCTGGAACATGTTTCCAATGTACATCAGGCAGGGCCCCTCACTAGCACTCTTCAAGGGAAACCTTGACGGGTGGATAGGAGACAGACATGTACCCTGGGTATCACTGCATTGGCTCTACTGGACAGAGGCATAGGGAACTAATGGCTCTGCTATTCAGAGGCACAGGGAACTAACCTAAGAGGGTGGCAGAAGCCAATGCACTCTAGCTAGGCTTATAAATACCCTTGGGCAGACAGCCTAGTACCTACTTTGAATCTATTACATGTCGTATGTGCATGGATAGTTAACTAGCCCTTCCATTTTTCTTTGCTATCATGCTGATAAACTGTTGGGTGACTACAAGTCATATGTATCCTGTTATTGTGTATTGTAAATGCCAATAGACATAACTAATGTGTGCCTAACATAACAGTAATGCTATGTAAAATGTAATACATATCTGCCTAAAATACTGTACATTACACAGTTAGTGGCACAATATCCCACAATGCAAATCATAATTGCACAGTAGGCCCACCTTCGACATGTTATTCTCAGTAATACACCCATACATATGCCTACTGTTACAATATATCAACATATACTATCCCCTGTTATAGCACGTACTTGTTGGACCAACCCTGCCACTGAAATCGGCTGGAGAGGAATTGTTGGGTTCAAAGCCCTTATATAGCATCCCTTCTGGTGTATGCGGTGTTTGCTTTGTGACCTACAGCAGTACACACATAAATACTACAAGCGTTACCATACTCAGCAATACATCACTGCAAGATAACTGTTTCCACTATATGCATTGCGTACACTTTAATTATTACAGAACAAGTACTACATGCACAGACATACTGAGTGTTCTACATACCTTATTAGTAACCTGAGGTTTTGTTGACTGTTATTTCAATTCTTTTTAGTTTGTGTTTCAATCTTCTTTGTAATGTTCTGCTGGTATATACAGATGGTTTGAATGTGTGTCAAGCCATCCTTTTATAGTTAAATATCGGTAACATGTGCTATCCTGACCACCAATTGGTGTTCCAAAGTAGTTAATCACATGCACATCAGCTGTGCAGCTACTCCATTAGCCATTACCATGGCAACAGTGGTGTATAATTAAGTACTCCACTTGGGCATTGTCCCTTTGCCTTACTTTCGAGGAAGATGGCCTGGATGTGTTGTTTGTGATGTATTGCAACAGCTATATGGAGACAGACAGAGATATATTAGCTTCATGACTCCCGTGGATTGTGTGTAATGGCTAGAAGATGTTGTTCTGCATGTGAGTACAGCTGTTATATTTCAGAACATTGCTACTTATGCAGGGTTTGTTTGTACCTGATACTTCTGCAGATGTTTCAGTCTGGCAAGGATGTTTGGGCAGCTCAAGGCTGTATGGCTATGCATGAAATGTTAGGTGGTGTACAATGTGCTCACCAAACAATTTTGGTTTGGTGTGCATGTGTATCATACTGTGCTGTTAATCAGTAATTGGTAACACATCCTGGTGTACACACAACCCTTTGAAATGTTCCATTATTTAACAGCAACTATTTCACATAGGGCCATGTTAGTGTGTCTCTGACAAGGCTTCTGCAGATGTCGTACAGTGAGTGAATGATTTGTGATGTTATTAGTTTGTACTCTAATTGGTTTGGGTGTGGGGGAGATGTTGGTGGGTGTACATAGCAGATGTAGGTGTGTAGGAACTGCTTTTATACATAATTGATATGTGCGTGAGGGTTCCTTCCCTATTTGAACACCTATCCTTTAGTGGACTAATACTATGGTAATTGCAGGCTGATTCATTAAGGCACTGTTAATTGGCTCCAGTATAGCATGCAGGTGATGTTTGTCCTTGAATTCTTTCAGCAATACATCAGAATGTAATATAGTGTTGCTACATGAAAGCTGTCTGTGTATTTCTGTCGTAGGTATTTGCAGTTATTGGAGTTGTGTTGGTGACTCACCCGCTTTGGCTAGAGTTGCCACCTTTTCAAATGGCCATAGTGGGATATTTTCAGGACACACATCAGATTTTACAGGCTGACACAAACCCACGGTCAGTACAAAGGATAGAACTTTCCTTTTTTGCCTAAATATAAGCTTATTCTTGTAGAAGTTTAGTTGCTTATCCTGTTTCTTGTAAAATGTAGGTATTTTAGATACAGAAATAACTATTTTATGCAACTATTACATTACATATGGGACATAATTATGTCCTACAATCTCAGGACATTTGCCATTTTTAATATTGTTGGCCAGGACACAACTGCCCAAAGAGGGACTGTCCCTCGCAAAGTGGGACAGGTGATAACCATATCTCTGGCTCATGTCCATAGCACATATTTGTAATGGTGTAAAGGCATATACTCTTCATATCCTTTGTTCATAAAGTTAGGCCGTGGCGGAATCTGTGATTGCTATGGTCCATGTTGTACTCATATATGAACACTTCAACCGCTGTATATGGGATACCTAGAGAATCCTGAACGCACACAATTCCAACACCCACTGTACCGGGCCCAGATTCCCATATTCGACATTACCGAATGCTCAAACTCGCGAAAGTAACACAAACACGGAACACACAATGTACACACAGACACACTGCTACCCACCACATCCAAACAAACCATCATGCACTACATATGAGCAGGTAGGCAAGCCCCCTACACCCCCCATGTGGGTGGCTGTGGCCCCCACACCCCCTTACTTTAATATTCTACTTCTGAGATCACACAAACATATGCACAAAGCAAACCCACACACACACACACACACACACACACACACACACACATTACAGTCCCCCAGGAACACACACCGCACTCAGAACACAAACTTACACACACTACAGCCCTCAGAAACAAACTTACACACAGTAAACTACCTTAACCACAACACCAGAAGCACTAACTAAATGTACCTTAACATTGGGATTTTAAAACTCGCTTCTTTCTGGTGCTTCGCTACTGTGGTCTTTTGGTCTTTAAGCCTCGTGATTATGCATGTCGATATGTTAAGCATTCGGTATTTGGTAGGTATCCCATTTATACGTACCTCCATGGTTGTGTAGATGTTATTAACCTATCTATATATCCACATATATATGTATATCCCTATATATCGAAATATAACCCTCTCTCTTCTTCTCTCTCTCTCTCTCTTTATATATATATATATATATATATATATATATATATATATATATATATATATATATATATATATATATATATATATATATATATATATATAGATATATATATATATATATATATATATATATATATATATATATATATATATATATATATATATATATATATATATATATATACATATATAATACACCTTTCATTGAGAACATGGTGGTTTGTCCTATTTCCACATATTCCTCCCTTTTGTGTTTTAACCTGTCAGAATACACAAGTGCCATCAGTGCATCACAGGTAGATTAGTGGTAAGTTGTTGTGAAGATTGAGTACATGGATGGGTGTTCTAATCCTGGCAGTGGTCATTTTACCTCTCAGAGCAGGCACTGGTAGTGTAAGGGTGATTAACGCACATTTTAGCAGTTGTGTGTTCCAAACGTTTATTATTTTGTGGAATTCTAACTATATATGTAAGCTGTGGTTAAGATATACTATGTAATATGTAAATCATCTCTGACTTTATTGGGATTTGAACCAGGACTGCACAGATATTATGCAAATGCTGTAGCCATTACACTATTGACATTAACGTTCCTTCTGCCTATTTCCTATGTCCGTGAATCCTATGTGTAAGCTTGGCTACATAACAGCCGGAGCCACCCACACCCAGTGAGCTTCTCGAAATACCGACATAACACATGAATTGAGAGACTACATTAACATATATTTATTTTATTTATTTCAGTTTGGTGACCGGGGAGGTCCACTGGGCTCGAGAGCCCGTTTTCAGTGGAGGCCCGGGGAGAAAAGCTCCACAGTACAATGGTAAATCACATAATAAAAGATAATAGTAAAATACACTGAACTATTACTACAATCAAAAATAAGTGGGAATTCCACAAAACAGTTAGAAAAACATGTATGAATTCATTTAAAAAACACGCTATTAGGATTTTCAAGAGGAATTGTCCTGGAGGGTGAAAGGCATAGAACATAGGTTGAAAAAAAAGAAAAAGAAAAGAAAAAGGTTTGTTAGTTATAAAAACAATGTGTGAGTCAGTGGCAGAATAGAGGGGTTTGAAGTTTAGCCAGGAGAGAAGGAGGAGGGGATCTTAGGAGGTACAGAATGAAGAGTACAGTTACATTTTCTTTGAGTTTGCAGGTGGCAGTGGAGTTGAGTTTTGAAGGAGTGTAGGTTGTCACACGTCTTTAGTGTAGCGGGCAGGGCATTCCATTTTTTAGCTAGGGTAAAGGAGATTAGAAGCTGACCAGCTGGGTGCTTAGGTTTGTGGATGGAAATAAGATTTTGGTGGGAAGATCTGTGGGGTCTGGGGGGGTATAAGGTTGAAGAATATTTGATAGTGCAGGGCAGCTGCTAGGTTGGAATATAAGTTTGTGGGCTGAGACAATTTGGAGGTAGTCTAGTTGATTAGGGAGTTCAAGCCAATTTAAAGTTTGAAGGGAGGTGCAGTGATGAGAGAGGGAATTTGACTTGGTGGCGAATTTGGAGATTTTTTTGTAGCTTATTTCCAGTTTGGTGGTTAGGGTGGATGATAGATTTGTAAGTAGAGGAGCACCATATAGAAGAGATGGGAGGAGATAGGTAGCGGCCAAGGTCTGTCTAGTAGAGGGGGAGAGAAATTGATTATTTCTGTATAGTAGGTCAAGTTTTATGTGGGTTTTTTTAATGTTAAGTTGGATGTGGGTATTGAATTTTAAGTGTTCATCAATGGTGACCCCTAGGAGTTTTGCAGAGGGAACAATGTCAGTGATGGAGTTGTTAAGGCTTGTAATTTGAAATGGGTTTTTGACAGAGGGGGTGGATTTAGCGTGAGTGAATAGGAGAATCTTAGTTTTGTTAGCATTTAGTGAGAGGTGGTTTTGGTGCATCCATTTTTCAGTGGTTGAGAAGGTGGTTTGGGTTAGAGATTTGAGTTCTGTAAGGTTAGGGGCATAGCAGATCAAAGTAGAGTTGTCTGCATATTGGACAATTTTGGTATTGGGAATAGCTTTGTGGAAGTAATTTACAAAGATGTTGAATAGCAGAGGGCCAAGTATGGACCCTTGGGGAACTCCTGTGGGGGTAGGAAGGAAGCTGGAGGAGGCTTGGCCCCATTTTACAGCTTGGGACCTGTCTGAAAGGTAGCTGGAGAACCAGGTTATAGTTTTTGGGGAGATGTTAAGGTTAGAGAGATGGTTTAGTAGATGGGAGTGGGAGATAGTATCAAAAGCTTTAGATAAGTCTAATAGGACTGATGAAACAAGATTCCCAGAGTCTCGACCTGTATTGACAGAGTGTAGGAAGGAGATAAGGGCTGTGTTGGTATTATGTCCAGGACGGAAGTTGTGCTGGGTAGGAGAGAGCAGTTGGTGTTTGGTTAGGAATGGCATGAGTTGCAGGTGAATGCATTTTTCAAGAATCTTTGAGATGGGTGAGAGGATGGCTATGGGGCGGAATTGGAGTAATTATAGTTTTTGCCGCCTTTATGGAGTGGAAGGATGAAAGCAGACCATCATAGTTTGGGTACATAGGATTCGAGTAATTATCTATTTATCAGGATGCTGATGGGGAGAGCAGTACTTTCGGAGGCAATTTTTAAGAAGGAGGAGGGGATATTGTCAGGGGCATTGGTGCAAGGTTTGAGTTTGGACAGGAGTTTTTTTATGAGGTAGGTAGACACAGGTTCAAGTTCAAAGAGAGGAGTTGAGAGAGGTGTGTTGGAGGAAACTTGGGTGGGGGGATGGGGGGATGTTGTTGGGGAAGGTTTTGGTTAGCTCGGCAATAGTAGAGGTGAAAAAGGTATTGAATAGTTTGGCAATGTCTTGGTCAGATTTGCTGGTATCAGGGCAGGGGTTGTTGGTTGTGCCAGGTTTAAGGAGAGAGTTAATGGAGTTCCAGAACTGTTTGGGGTTTTTAGCATGATTTATTTGTAGATGGTTGTAGTAGGACTTTTTATCTATTATAACTTGTTTTTTGGCTTGGTTTCATAGTTGTTTATATTTAAGTAAGAATACAGGTTGCTTATGATGGAGATAGCTTTTCCAGGATTTATCTCTTTGTTGCATGATTTTCTTTGTTTCTTTAGTTAGCCAGGGGGCAGTCTTGGCTTTAACTCTTTTAGTTTGTATTGCAGCTAGGGAGTTTAGGACAGTAAGGAATTTGGAGTTGAAGAAATCAACAGCTTCATCTAGGGGTAGTGTTTTTAGTGGGTTCCAGTTAGTGGCTTTGAGGGAGTCAGAGAAGGTAGAGGGGTTAAAGTTAGATAAATTGCGAGTATGTAGGAGTTTATGGGAAAATGGGGAAGAGGAAGTAGTTCTATGGGTGAAGGCAGGGAGGGAGTGACACCAGATATGGTAGTTCTGTTAGGGTGTGACACCAGGATCCAGTCTAGGATGGAGCCAGTGAGGTTGGTTTTGTTGGGCCTGGTGGTAGAGTTAATAAGTTGTGTGAACTTGAAGAGATTGATTGTTAAGGTGGGATCATGATTAGAGATTTTTTGCCAGTCAATATTTACATCTCCCATGATATAGGTTTCATAATTAATATTTGAGGAGGTCCAAGAGAGGATGTCTTCCAAGGTACTGGTGTTGTTACCAGGTGGAATGTAAAGGGAGATGATGCAGATACATTTGTGGTCATTTAATTTTAGAATGCCAGTAACTATTTCTGCATTATTAAAGGAAGTGATAGGATTTGGGAAGGGAGTGATGGATAAGTGATTGGCGTAGATTAGGGCTACACCACCACCTCTTTTAATTAGGCGGTCAGATCGGAGACATTGAAATCCTGGAGGAAGGAATTCAGTGTCAGTTATGTGTGGTTTTAACCAAGTTTCGATATGGCTACTATGTCGGGTGAATTTTGGTTAAGCCAGGCATGAAAGTGGGTAATTTTATTAGCTAAGCTTTGGGTGTTAATAGTGAAGAATTTGAGGTATTTACTATTTGCTTTGTTGTTGGAGGTAGGGTTACTTGTTTGAGATATGTTTGGTCCAGGATTGGGATGAATGTCACCTGCTAAGCAAAGGTAAGAGAGAAGGTGGATAAGTTTGTTAGGAGAGTGTTTGGTTAGGAATGGATGGTAGGGGGTTGGTTTGGGTCTGTGGAATTTGGTGGGATTTGGATTAGTTTTAATGTTGAGAGAAAGATGGGGTGAAAGGGGGTTAAAGAGGCCGAGATATTGTGGAAATGATTTGTAGGGAAGGGAGGTGGAGGTTGATGTGGAGGGGTGAGGTAAAGGTTAGTATATGAGGTGGTATGGTACAGAGGGAGAAGAAGGAGGGACGGGACTAGTGTAGGGGTTGGGAGTATAGAGGAAAAAGAGAGCATTATAGAGAGTAATTTGATTAGAGGAGCAAAGAAGTTTGTAGGTTAGAAAGATTTGTGTATGAACTGGTGGGTAGGGAGGAGATTTGTTAAAAGAGGTTAGGTAGATGGAAGGGGAGGTAGTTCTAGGAAAAAGTGGGAGGAGTAGTCTTGTGGGGGTGATTGGGTGATGTAAGGGGGAGGGAGTATGTGATGGAAATAAATGTAGGACTACTGGGGGCAGGTGGGAAATGGGGGCAGGGAGGGGAGCGGAGTGAGCCCGCAGGGCAAACAGAGCGGGATAGAGCAACAGGGCAGAGGTGTTCAGCTGAAAAAATATCAGCCACTGCAGGTGGGAGCAGAGTTAAGTAGGTAGAAAGAATGTTAGACTGGGTGGAAAGTGGAAGAGCTTGAGCAACACTCGAGGAAAATATAGTGTATGGAAAGTGGAGAAAGATTAGGGGAGGTTTGGCTTTGAGGGATGTAGAGGCAATGTTGGAAATAAAAAGAATTTATAGAGTAGGAGTGGGCTGAAAGGTGGAGAGATGGTGCCACCTAGTGGATAAAGGAGAAAATGGCAGGCAGAGAAGGATGGGGAGAGAGATGGAGCAAATACTCTAAGGTAAAAGTAAAATAAATAAGTTTTAAGCAGAGAAAAAAAAAACAAAAGGGGGGGAGCTTTCAAAGGGGTACAGAAAAGGATGGGAGGCCAGGGGTCACTGAGTACCAGTGAGAGGGAGGTTGTTGTGGTCTGCGGTAGGCTGCTGAGTCACACACACTGAGGAACTGGTTAACAAATATGGAAGTTCAGATATTTGAGATTGGGTAATAGGCTACATACATTTACTGAAAAAGGTATAGGGATTCCACGCAGAGGTTCTGTTTCAGGTGAGCCAGACTAGAGTGTAGGGAGGTCCAGGTAAGCCAACTGAGCCTTTGCAGGAAGTAGTCCATAATTTCAGGAAGTAGAGCGGGACCTTCACGAGGGAGAAATTTACTGAAAAAGATATACGGATTCCACGCAGAGGTTCTGTTTCAGGTGAGCCAGACTAGAGTGTAGGGAGGTCCAGGTAAGCCAACTGAGCCTTTGCAGGAAGTAGTCCGTAATTTCAGGAAGTAGAGCGGGACCTTCACGAGGGAGTAATTTACTGAAAAAGGTATAGGGATTCCACGCAGAGGTTCTGTTTCAGGTGAGTCAGACTAGAGTGTAGGGAGGTCCAGACTGGACCTAACTACATCCTAACTACATTTGGCATAGCCCCTCACTGACACACTTCAAGGAAACCTTGATGTGTGAATGGCCAACAGTATATCCACCCCTGGGATCATGTGCCCCAGAAACATACAGCCAGGGTGTGGGGAGCCACTCAAGTGTTATAGCTGCAAGACCTGTTGGGGGAAATTGAATGCTGTTGGGTTGTCATGTTAACATGCCCTTTTGAAACCACTATGTGCCCCTATCACCCTACAGCACTCCAGTCTTCAACAGCTTCCAGCAACTCTGCCTGGAATTACTTCATTGGCTTTGCTTGACAGAGGCTCAGTTACTTCATCAATGGTGCAGGTAAAGCCACCACACTGTAGCTATGCTTCTAAATGCCCTTGGGCAGATAGCCTACTACCTATCGGTGAACCTCTACAGTGCAGGCCATCTCCAACATCATATGTGATTATACAGAGCATTCTAATCACAATATACAGCGTAAAATCACCATGTTGTCAGACAACAGTTAAGTACAGCAATAGCATAAAGATTACTGATACATAATCATTCCAAAAGCCTATCTTGGAAGCTAGTGGGCATGTATAGGTTTCATGCTTTGTATTGCTTACCAGTAGGTTACCTACAGAAAGATGGGACACAAGCACAGATGGGAAACATGCCTGTAATAATGACATACCAACTTGCATGTGTCAGCCTAAGGCTTTGGAATGCTGGGCAAGGCTATTGGTGCCCCCATGGTGCCATTTTTAGGCAGGTCTCAGAGGTGAATCTCACCTCCATGAACTGCACAACAGCGGAATGAATGAGGGTTAGGCTAATCAACACCAGGGGTAGTACTCACAAAATGCATGCACTCACAGCATCCCTCAGTATGGACAACATCTACATCTGTTCTGTGACTGGGACCTGTATTAGGCTCCTGTGAGCACACTGGCACTACCAGACTACAACCCATAACACACATTTCAGCCACTGAACATGGACTGGCAAAGAAATGGAGAGGGTGTATCCATTATCATTGGTTATACCTACACAGCCAAGTTAGTGGGGCAGCATGATACCTCTGTGATCATCCATGTGCAGCTAACATCAGCCATGACTGCAATGCAAACTGTGAGCTGCTACAGATAATCTGCCATGACCCAGGAGCACCACTACAACTATCTGGAGACAGTGGTAAACATGACAGTCCTACCAGACACCATGTTATTGATCAATGTCGGCTACCCTACACTTAACTGGATAACCTTCTCGAGTATTCACTTCCTGGCCCAGCACTTCCTGGAATTTATCACCTCATTTGGCCTGTATCAGTTGGTAGATGGACTAACGAGAGGTAAAAACATGCTAGAAGTGGTAATCACTGACATGTGCAACAGGTGCACTACAGCAGAGGTAAACTGGTCACGGTTTAGATCTCACCATGAACTATTCACTGATGATTTCCACTCCCAACCATCTCCCCCACTCAAGGAATGCACAGTGAATACCTTTCCTACAGCTATATTCACAGTACTAATGACAGAGGTGAGAGGGATCACAGGCCTCACGCTCAGGGATGACACTGCTCAAGATACAGATGTAATTACAATTGCACTCTATAAGCACCTACAGAGATGTATGGGTCATGCCATCAATGGTAAACCAGGACTCACTGCTCCTACACAAGGACACCAATCTGGTGAACCCCTGCATTATACAAGCTATACAACAGAAGTAGGACAGTAGTCCAGAACAACAGCAAATCCTAAGACATGCAGACGTCCATGACCAGTATTAGCAAGATACTTATATTACTCATGTAATCATCCAAGGCTGACATCCACAAGTAAATAGGCATGGATTTGGAATATGACCACAAAGGCTTCTTTGGCTATGTCAAAGATGTAAGCAGTAACACACAGATTTGCACTGTAATGGTGCAATATTGCACTGAATATATTGACCCTACTGATATCACCAACACACTTGATGATACATTCGGAGCAAGCTTCAGCCCCTAGATGGCCCACTATAATACCCAATACATACAGTATCCCAGACATCTGAGACATACAGGTGGTAATGGCCCTTTTAAACAGCATGACAGAGCGTCAATGGAGGCAGATGGTGTCCCAGACTGCTTCCTGCAGACACTACAAGACAAAGTGACCTCCCCGCCTAATATAGCAATTCAACATCAGCCTCTACACAGGCTACATGGCCATTAACTGGCGCATGGCAACAGCTATTCCACTCCACCAAGGTAACTACCACCCCATAAGCCTGAGTAGCCTGATCTGCATGGCTATGGAGTGCATCCTTATGGCACTCACTAACATAGACAAAGGTAACCTCCAGACACCTGACCAACCCAGGTCAACTTGATTGAGTGCATTTCATGCCTACTGAACCTGTTTGACATCTTACAGTCACCTAGACTTTAGGTGTGGGGTGTGGTAGTTTACACACCACCTGGACCTTGCCAAGTGTTTTGATACCATTCCCCACTCAGGTATTATTTCTACACTCACCAGCCACTACATACACCCATACATAACAGGTTGGTTTGCCAAAAAGCTTACACACAGAACCCACATGGTAAGCCTAGCAGCCTCCAGGTCCATCTCTTGACCAGTTACAACTGGTGTCCCACAGAATACAGTCCTGGGGCCCCTACTGTTTGCCATATACTTCTCAGAGGTACGGGCTAACACAGGTGGACTACAGCAGGCAATGTTTGGCGATTACTGCAGACTGGGCACCATAACTGACAGTACAGCTGTCACAGACATCCTTCAAGGAGCCTCACATAGACGAATACAGGGTGTCAGAGTCATGGACTCCAGCTAAAGGCCACATACTGCATGGTCATTCCTTTGTACTGGCTGTGGGTATGTTTTGCCCTGCAAAATCTGACGTTTCTACATAAAAGTCCCACCTTGGGCAATTGAAAAGGTGGCAGCCCTATAATAGGTATGCTGTAGCATGACTCAGCTGACGGATGTGGGTCCCAAAACCCAATTACTTTTATGTATCGAAGAGTCTCGGCTCCCATGTATCAGCCAGATGGGAGCAGATTGTAAGAGGAACACACAAATAATATGAATAAATCACTGGACAGGCCATCGATTCCGTACAGTCAAACAGCATGCCTTCGCCTAATGGGCAGCCATTCCTGATATTGTAGGCATGTAATCCGATGTAATAGGCATCACAAGGTAATATTGTGGTCCTTGCTCCCACTCAGGGGTGTGAGTGTTAGATGCAAGCACCAATGTCGGTGCATTTGCAAGTGTGGGAGTGAGCGGGTGTAAGCCTGTTTGGCTACCAGTATACGAGTATTGCACTGGTAAATCAACGTAGAGGCTAACCGAGTGTAAGAAACTGTAACCAGAGATTAGCATTACTTAACACCAGAAGAAAGACAGCACCAAAAACTGTTCCCAGAACAAACCACGATCCACGAATATGTCACAAAGAACTTCTTTTATTGAAATACAAAACGAAGGTTGAGCGCTTTCATCTACCCAATGTAGATTTCATCAGAACACTGAATATATCAAGCCTTGTCTCTTAAATACTTTAAAATTCCCGCCTAAAACACCACCTGACCAATTAAACTACCATTACGTTTTAAAGACATAAGAACATAGATTTGGTAAAACCCATATATACAGCCTTCTAAATATTATCAGTATTAATAATGGTTAAAAAATGCCTAAAACAGCATCAAAATTCAATCATATAATAAAAATTCTCTATCGGTGGAATATGAACCATACCCCAACTCTAATAATACATACTAGATGAATGTTTCATATAAAATATGACAAATGCATGGAGTGCATAAAGGCAACAATATTAAATGTAAGATATAATCCTACAGTAAATACTAATTACATAACAAATACAATATATAGCTATGACCTGCCTAAATATATTGTGCATTACCAAAGTATATAAATGCCTATATTTAACAGTGAAAATTTATTTTATATTGCTTAACACCACACAAACCCATGCACACCTGCTCACAACTGCTTTAATGTGCCTTACTCCCTCCATATCCAATGGCCTTGTTCTGCCCTGCAACCAAATAAATGGCCTCTGCAAGGCTTGGAACCAGGACCCAGCACACACAGCTAATGCGATTTATCAATACACCATGGCAGATATACAGACAATGGACAGTACCACAAACATGTCATACAGCGCAGTCATTCAACAGTATAGGAATGTATCCCATCATGTAGATGTATATGTGAGTGTTTATGTCCAGCTTATAGATACATACATATATAGAGATATATCAGGAACATACCATGTGGCAACAAAGTATTACAAATGAATGAAATGGGAAACACCAGCGATGAGTGTATTATGTAGTAGTGTTGTTCTATGTAATCTCAAGACTCCCTCAGACAGAAATGTGTCATTCATACAGGCAAATAGTTGTACATTGGCTGTATACATCACTTTGTGCTTGTAATGTACATTAACAGAACAGTACCTGTCCAATCATTATGTGTGAACAGTACTCTTGCAAGGTGCTGTGTGCAACATCATCATCATAATAAAGGTAAATGGGATAGCCATAGAGGGACTGGTAGTGTTGTGTGTACAGTGGTGTCATCCTCATCATGTGTACCTGAACAATTTAGGAGTGATGTGCATACCAGGATCGTGCGCCTGAGGGACAGGGGTGAGGATAACAGGAGAATGTTGTGATACATATTACAAGGGTTACATGTATCCAGTGGGCTTGTGTGTGAAATGGACAGCTATGTATAGGGCAGATGTTGTCCTAGGAGCCGATTGGCCTTATGTTTCCGTAGGGTGAGGGTCGGATGTGGGGGAAGGAGAGTACATATGGCTGTGGAGGATAGGAAGGGCAGGATCACAGACATGCCAGCACACAATGTTGGTATATGACACAAGTGGGGGGGATACCCCTCAGATGGGGATGGGTGTTCAGCATTCACAAGCCCATGGGAACAATGGGAAGGAGGTCCCCAGCAATGGGCAGCTGCCACTGCACCTAAACAGCTGCAAAGGAGGCAGTGCTTGGGACTGTCCAGGAGGGGCAGCATCACCCTGTAAATGTGACACTGCACCCTTGAGCTAGTGTATCTGGCTTCAGAACTCCTTAGTGAGCCCCCAACGCAACACGTCTGGAACCGCACAACAGCAGACATGTACCTGTCTGGTCCTGCTCCCAGGGGGGACATGCCCTATCCTCAGTAGTGGTACCACCAGAAGGTGGTGCAGAGCCAACAGAGGTCGATGTCCAAAGCTGGGCCCCAGATGTGCTGGTGCCCGATTCCATGGTCAGCTGAAGTGGGACAGGAGGTTCTGCCGGGACCTCCCAACCCATTTGGCCTATGGTGTTGCAGTTTAAACCCACATATGGCTTAGTGATAGACAACATCATACAGGATTACCTACAACAGTATGCATAGATATCACCATCAACCCAACACAACAGATGGTATACATTTGCAGAGGGAGCACACCACATGCATATATACTGCATGACATCTATACAATGTATAGTAGATGTGTGACCGCAGCTATGATCAGTTGCCCATTATTGGCTTAACACTGGGAACCCCAGACAGGGTTCTGTCATACCACTGTTTCACGTGACATATGTCCAGTGAGGGATGCGATGGCAGTAACACATCCCTATCATCATGTACTGTCTGCAATCCTCACACTATGCTCCTGCTGTGCACAGATGTGTGTTCAGTGTGTAACAGAGGAAACAAATGATTCCACACACTGACCATTTCACAGATGGCCCTACAGATGGGGGTCCCTCATGAACAGAGTAGTGTCATGTCTGTATTAAAACATGCCAAATAGCCATTACCACACACAACATGTTAAACAGGCAGTAGTCTCAATGCAGCATAGCTACACTTACATGCTGTAGTCATGTGTGGCACATCACCCTCCTGCATTTAGGCTATTTTCCACTGTGTATGATGCTTGAGGTACATACAGATATCATCTGTGATGCCGTTACAGAACACCACATGCAAGTACCACTCACAGTGACTGTCATGGCCAAATAGCAACATGTTTTTCCTAGATAGTGTACTGTGTTTATCATGCGAATGGCTATGGGAACACCATCACAGCTGTTCCACATGCAATCAGCTGGAGGAGGACTGCAATAGGTGCAGAGGCCATCACCTGATTATGTCCATCACTTACAATACACATGCTGCTGCTGAGCAGGTGTACACCTCCACATCCTCCAGAGAGTGTGTGGGTGGGACAGTCAAAGTACACCAGAGAAGGGCTTGGAGACTTAACCCTAAGCATCATCTGCCACACTCCTAACAGTACAGGGGTCAAACCCCTGACTGACTAGTCATTACTATTACATGTGCATGAAGTTACTACATGTGCCACAAAGCTGACATGTTGCTGTGCTGTAAGAACATATATATGTGTAGGTGAGAGACATCAGTAAAAGTGATATAGTAGACATACATTAGGTGTGGCACACATGGCTGTCCACGTGAACGGATGCCATTGTCACCACAACCACACTCTCTAATGGACTCGCATTGACACTCTTTGCCAGGGCCACAAATACACAACCTAACTACTTAGTTTGCCACACTGCAGTAATGCACAGGACTACATGCACCACAGGGGATATCTGGAGTTTCTATGGGCTAGGGCATGTGAAAGGGAGTGACTGTTGTTGGGAGCATCATAACCCACAGGCAGACACAAGGTGCCAGTACTGAAATGCATGTATGCATTGCTTCATGGGTGTGTAGTGAATGGCTGTGCAAGATTGCTGTACAAGGCTGGGTGCCGGGTAATCCTTGGCATCGCATCACCCGACAATGGTGTGTAGTGCTGTACAGGGATGTAGTGTCTGCAATGTCCCACACAGATGGGTACTGCATGATCTGCCCTGACATCCAGGTTACCAATGTGTACGGCCATAGCTTTGTAATGCATGCCATGTCTGTATTTGATAGTCCTTCACATGAACATTGCCTGGGATGTGCATGTCCCACAATACTGTACAGTGACATTTACAGGTGTACCTAGTTTGGCGGGCACATGTTGTGCACACAGACTGTTATCCCCCAATATGCCAATACTGGCCTGGTGTGGTGAAACCTGCTTATAGTGAGCAGGTTGACCCTACACCTGCATTGATAGTATGATACAGGTATTCCCTGGTGTCAGTGGCATTGGTCCATACAGGGCACATGTGTACAGCATTGTATGGCCTCTGTGGATCACATTTGATGGTGCCACATATGTTGCAGGCATCCAGTGTGGAACATAGTGAAGGCACAATGTCCACAAATATGGGCCTATTGTATCGCTGTACAGGGTGCCATGTCCTCTGCAGCCCATTGCATTCACACCATGCCTACTATCTGTCATCAATGTGCCTGGTACTAGCAACATAGCGGGATATCCTAGGCAAGTGTGTTTGTGTATGGCACATGGGTGCAGGACATATACCAGGCACTAGTAGGGTTGCATACTTTGTTCACCAGGCCTTTTGCCAGATGTAGGGGTATGGCTTGCCAACACAGTCTCATGGCTGACTGACAGCTGTACTCCTCGTGAGGTGGCCAATGTTTCATAAGATGGACACCGTATAGGAAAACTACAAAATCTGCTCCCCAACATGTCCAGTGGTTAGACACTCACAGCCACCTCTTCACAGGCTCTGACAGCCAAACACACACACTTGCCATGTCCTGTATACAAACCCCTATGTACTGTATCACACTGCAGCAATACACTTTTACAGCATGCGCTATGGCGAATACTGGGTTACAGCACACCTAGAGGTGTATAACTATGTGGGTGAGAATAGCAGGATTGACAAAGGTGGTCATGTGATTTGTACAGAGAGTGCATACTCTACAAAGCACTGTACTTGCCACACACACACACACACACACACACACACACACACACACACACACACACACTTGGCAAGTCTGGGAGTAGAACACCGGCCTAGCTACTTTATCACACTACAGCATTACGCAGTTACAGAATGTGCTACTGAGATTACTGGGTCACAGCACTCCCAGAAGTGTATTTCTAGGTGGATGACATCATCAGCCTTGCCAAAGGTGGGTATAGGAATTGTATGGAGTGTGAGCAGTCTAAAAGCATTAGTCAGTCTTCAGGCAGACAGGGGCACACACACACACACACACACACACACACACACACACACACACACACACACTTGACAAGTCTGGGATTAGAACACTGACCCAATTACTTTATCACACTACAGCATTACGCAGTTACAGAATGTGCTACCGAGATTACTGGGTCACAGCACTCCCAGTGGTGTATTTCTAGGTGGGTGACATCATCAGTCTTGCCAAAGATGGGTATAGGAATTGTATGGAGTGTGAGCAGTCTAAAAGCATTATTCAGTCCTCAGGCAGCCGGGAACAAACACACACAAACATACACACACACTTGGCAAGTCTGGGATTAGAACACCAACCTAATTATTTTATCACACTGAAGCATTACGCATTTACAGAGCGTGCTACCAAGATTACGGGGTCACAGCACTCCCAGAGGTGTATTTCTAGGTGGGTGACATCATCAGCCTTGCCAATGGTGGGTATAGGAATTGTATGGAGTGTGAGCAGTCTAAAAGCATTATTCTGTCTTCAGGCAGACGGAGACACACACACACACACACACACACACACACACACACACACACACACACACACAAAACACATGCCAGTGGTGGGAACAGAACACCTGTCTATCTACTGATCACTATTATAATACTACAGAGTTATGATTCGTGCCACACAGACTACACATTTCAAGGCTGTTACTATGACCTTCTAGGAATGCGAACATCAACAGGGATGCTGGCAGTTAAGATGTACATACCTGTGAACCTGTGTGTTTAAAGTAGGAATCCATCCTGACCTGGAGCATGCCCATCTGTGGAATGGATGACTACTATCACTATACAGGGATAAAATGGCCATGCCCATACACATAAAGGCACATAACCGACACAAGATGTCACTGGGCATGCTCACACACTTAGTAGCACAGGGCTGTTCGGAATGCACTATGTATCCATCTATACAAGGTTATACTGGGCATGCTCATACACTTAGTAGCACAGGGCTGTCTAGGATGCACTCTAATTCTAAACACGGAAGGCCACAGTGGCCATGCTATTACAGTTAGACATAAAGAACACATTGTAATGGACTCCGGTGTTAGCAGTCATTGTTAGCAAGAACGCTGCACTACATATATCTGACACTGGTCTTATACACACATCTGCTGCTGTTCATCACCTTAGATGTACCATTCTATATCAAGCAGAATACTACCACTTGCTATGATGTCTTGCTAGGAGTGGCAACTGCTTGACCAACACAATGAGCCAATGTCCTGCTGTAAGTACGAGGTTGTCCAGTGTTTGTCATTCTGGGATGACATGACTGAAAGTAGACAGGCGTTTGTCACATATCACATGCATCCATGAGTCAAGGGAGTGGGGATAATACCTAAGTCGCATTCGCCCATATAGTGCCATTCCAAGGCAAATGTCCTAAACACAGGATAACACCCTGACACCTAGAGGACAGCTGCATTGTATGCTTATGCTAACCAGTGCTAGATGTGTAGTGTCCGTAATCACAGCTGTTTACTGTAGATGCAACAATGGAGAATACTGACATCTGTGCAGTGAGGAACACCTGGCTGAAGGCTCAGTAGTGCACAATAGCACTGCCACCATATACCTCAGAACTAGACATGTGGGCCATAACACAGGTAGCACCGCTCCAGGTGGTGATGTCCCCACATACATAAAGGCCACTCACATGTACTGACCAGTACTCTCACAAAAGGCATCACAGATGAGTCAGGTGCAGGACACAGTGTCAAAAGCTGCATTCTAGGATGTAACCCTCAGACACCACCATGCCCATGGACGACCAACACACATCCATACATGTTGTAGGACATATAATAGTACACCACCATGTGACCCTTGACCAGTGTACTGTACCAAGCTCTACATCATCTGTGCAGAGTACCCATGTACTGACACAGTTGCATCATGTGTTATGCAATACAATGATACCACTGTCTGTAACCAGTTCAGCTGTACACATACCAGGGGCCTGCGGTTATTTACAGCATTAATAGATGACTGTTGCTGTACACCAGTAAACACCCTCATGTTTGGATATGATATACATGTACCTGCCATGGATATGTACATGCCACACACATACAACATATATGTAAATAGCATAGGTGTTGTTGTCCTTTGTGCATACAGGTGGCTACAGCCATTACACACATGCACATGGAATGTATGTCCATGGCTGCTGAATGCTAACAGTACATAAGGTGTAATATCAATGTTGACAGAGGTAACATTCCCTCTGTACTGGTCACCCATTACACCTATCATATCAACAATCCATGTGCCATGTATGTCATTACACATGTCCACCAACTGCAATGCCTACAAACATGCCCAAATGACAGGATTTTAGGACCTACACACATGCACATGTAGTGGTGTGCATTCAGATACCATGCATGTGCAGTTGCTGATGTATGCAGGTGATGTGTGTCTTAGTACATCATGCAGTTGCAATGCAGCCTCAACATTGCCAACTGTATATGGTGATATGCTGAAAGTACGGAAAGATTTACCTGAGGTATGGACAGATGTGTGGACATAACTTAGTGGTGGGGCATCTTTGCAGACGGATGTTTGCTGAGGACAACTCACAGGTGTGTCACAAGTGGTCCTACAATAACCTGTGTAACTGCTAAGCAATGGTTTTGTTAATTGAAGGGCAACACTCACAACATAGACAGCGGTCAGTGTGACACCGAAGGTTAATCACTTGACACCTGTAACAGTTAAAACCTCCCGTGTGCATATATCAGCACAGTTGCCAAAGGAAGTGTCAGTAGACTTTGTAATGCATGCAATACTGCTGTAAGTCTGTCATACATATCATGAGATAGGCAGGTGTTTGATTCACAGTACTGGCATGTGTGGTTGCGTGTGTGTCCATATATGTCATGTATGGTAGGGAATACATCTCAACTGTTACTCACTCTCCTGTACACTGTTGTAGACATCTGTACAGACTGCAATGTAGAAAGGAGGACATAGGCAGGGTTGTGTATCTCACACATGTGAGATATCTGTGTGTTTCATAGGTGTATTCAATAGTGAATACCACAGTGTGTGTGTGTGTGTGTGTGTGTGTGTGTGTGTGTGTGTGTGTGTGTGTGTGTGTGTGTGTGTGTGTGTGTGTGTGTGTGTGTGTGTGTGTGTGTGTGTATGGCTGTCTGGTCCCTGGAGTGAGGATGTATGTCACCATAGTGAACTGATAAGACCCCTCCCCCCATCCAGGTGATGCAATCAACTCTCTGTGTTGATGTCCCCAATCTTAGGCCATACTGACTACCTGTACATGTGTATTCACTGTGGCGCATCATGTATGTGTACAGTATTTTTATGATGATTTGCACATAGGCAGGGGCCCTCAACTCAACACTAGCAACTGTATGTGTGTGTGAGAGTGTGTGTTACTGTGTCAGTGAGTACGCAAGTGTGTGGGTGTGTTACTGTGTCTCTGAATGCATGTGTGTGAATATCTGAGTGTGTGGGTGCAGTTGTGTGTTCACATCTTGTCATGGGAACTTGTATTACTGCTTCCCAATGAGGTATCACACTTCCCACTGGCCTCTACCCTTGTAATCACCTAGACCGCTCTCTTACCTCACCACTCCATGTAACTGTACCTGTGATGTCATGCAGTATGGATGTCATGTCTGTAGCCACAGTAGCATAATACACAGCTATCTTGATCTTGGATCAGTAGATGTGTTTGATATGTGGGACATTCTAACTGTGATGTGGAAGCTACAAGGTGCATGCTGGTATTTTCATACATATCTGTGAGTAGTCCACATTTACATATGGGATACTAACTGCAAACACTGACATCCACCGGCACATGCAATTAGACCTGAAGAAGGAAAGCAGAACGTCATGGTCAACATGCAGTTACTGTTGTCACACAAGACACATACTGTTAACAGTACAAAATGCATTATAAACCTGTACTACATGGTATGTCTGCTGCCTGTCAACAGTACACAATAATTGTAATCTACACTTATCTTCCTATTCTGTTCACCCTGTGCATCAGACCATATGAGCATGTCCCAGCACCAATGGTGTGGATGACAGGGATGCGACACAGGCATCTTAATATACACAGGGTGATAATGTTTGCCAGAGGCCTAGGCTGCACCATTGGATGACATCATGTGTGTGGGTTAGGGCCTTTGATTTAATAGGGCGTGTGTGGATGTTATGCATGTGTGTGTGTTGCGCTGCCCTACATATGTTTCCGGTGTGCGAATGTATGCATGCATGAACACAGTTCTGGCATGTGTCTGGCTTACACATGGGTATTATTGACAGCTGCAGACTGTACAAGCCAGGTTTTACAGCTCATGGTGTCCAGCCACGTCCACGTGACCTGTGCCTGCCAGGGTTTGCACAGGCACTACCAAGCAGAGGTGCAGATTGGGTATTGTCTGATGACACATGTCCACTGGAACCGTGTCCCTGTTGGGACCATCCAGGGCCAGGTGCACGTGGCCTGCTTTGTCATGGTGTGGACAGCACAGCACCAGCTGCACTGCTGCTACTACCCCCACTATGGGAGTGGGCATGTCAAGTAGCTTGTTCACATAGACCTGAAACAGTTGATGTAGCAGGCCTAAATCCACATGCCCGATGCCTCACTCCTACCAGATGTTCCAACATAGACAGCTCACACTCGCGGATTGTATTGCCACGATCAAGGACTCCAACCATGTCACCCAATCGTCTATCCAAAGCTTCGGCAATCCGCTGTTGAGCATTTACCATTGCCTGGATGCTGTTGTTTAAAGAACAGACAGCAGCCCTCTGAAGGCTCTGATCTTCTCTTTTGTGCCATTCAGCACATGCCTGTGCCTCCATTACAGCCTGAAACATGTGTCTGGTGACAACAGCTGCTGCACTCTGTCTTGCAGGGGCATGTTGGCCAGAGGTCCTCCTATGAGCAGCACTGGCCACGTGCATGTGTGGGGCATCACCAGTCAGTCAGCTGACACCATGGTGTGCAGGCACGCCTTCCATAGCCCCCACACTTTCCTGTTCCAAGCTGCCACATGCCAACTGTCCTTCCTTTATGGCCACTGGTGATGGGGTATGTGTAGTCATGAAAACTGTGTGTGAGGATGAGGGGGTATAGGTGGAATGGCAACCAATGGCACAGATTCAGCCCCTGACAACCCTGCCTGTGCCTCAATCATATGTTCATCATCACTGCTAGAGACTTCGTGGACATTAACATCAGATTGACCACAGGAGGGGAACGCACCTACATCACCTGTGAGGGGCAGACAAGAACTGTACATTACAATCTATACAATAGACACACACACACACACACACACACACACACACACACACACACACACACACACACACACACACACACACACACACACAGACACAAAACAGACACACACACAGACACAAGCTATGGCACCCAACATGCATGTGATATGACAGAAGGCATGCAACATGCATGTGATACAGCATACGGCATGCAGCTCACACAATAATAGTGGTAGTTATCATCCATCCCTGGGTTGCACACATCAGCATGCATGTGTCATAGCAGAAGGCATGCAAATTACGCAATCATAGTAGTAGCTAGCTTACATCCCTGTGTTACACCATGCAGACCAGCACAGGTTAACAGTACACCTGCCTGATGTGTGGCATATGACCATGACAATCACATGTAGTATAACTTGTGATCTGCTGATGTGTGTAATGACATGCATACATTTTTAATGCAATGGTGTCCTGTCAAATATACAGTGGGGTTATTGTGTCCCAATGCAGTGTTGTCTGTCTGCCCTACAGATATACTGCACATTTAGCTGATTTGCATGGCCATTGCACGGAATCATGAGGCATCTCTATTGCTATAGAGTGTGAGTTACAGACACAGTTCATAGCCATGACTGTGTTCACATACTATACATATATACTGTGGAATGTGACCCACGTCATGGAGGTGTATATACGCTAAACCATGATGTGGAATGTGTGACACAGGTCACTGAAGGGTATACGGATGACACCCCTGCACATCTGCAACCATATTGCTTCTGCCTGGCAAACTCGTCGGTACACCATGTCCCACATGACATCTGTGTACCACACACACACACACACACACACACACACACACACACACACACACACACACACACAAACATGAGGAGCAAAGATGACATTGATGTCCGACACCAGCAAGGGGAGTGTACTGTATCTGTGGGCTGATGTGGTTCTCTGTGTATGTATGTGAATACTGTACAGGTGACTGCTGTCATGTCATGACACACTCAAGATGTTCAACACATCTTATGTCGTGGATTGATGTCACGCCTACACAAGATGTTCACAGGCCTATAGGATGTCTAGTGTTCCACATCTGCAATATTACTATTACACAAAGGCCATAGTTGGACCATGTGGAACCAATGTACAACAGGGTGTACACACAAGCACATCACGTCTACTGTGTGTGTTGCTTCATGTCTCTGGCCATCCTCCATGGCCATGTGTGTACATGTGTTGGCCAAATGGTTGTGACGGGAATCTATTTCACATGTCTGTGTTGTCCCATATGACATACACCCATAGATGTCATATGCTCTACTGACGGCAGGGTTATGCAAACAAAGGGTGGTATGTTTGGTATGTGGGATATGTTTTTCAGGATAGTTAGGCAGTGTTGCAGCCAGCCCACTAGATGTCATGGACATGTCAGATAGCACATCACATTGTGTGACATTCATAGCAGGGGTATGATCCACATCGTTGAGTACTGTGGGCTGGCCATACTCCAGCTCACTGTGTAGTACTGTTTGTATTCCCACATGTGTAGTTCTGATCTTTAGTACATGTCCCTGTAGTGAACAGCTCCTCCAGCATAGTATGCACAGCTGTCCACACATCTGGTAATTGTGAGGTTCCATGTCAGTGTTTCACATAGTTTGCAAGTATTGCACATGGGTAGCCATTGTGATGCATTGCAGGTCCAACGTGTATATTGTGACAGGACCATATATTATGTATACATGTGGTAAATGGCCACATGGCAGATAGATCTGTGCATTAACATGCCTGATAAATAATAGCAGTCTCACCTGCAATGGGCTACTGTCACAGCAGAATGCCAGAGGTACCTAAATAGGAATAATACAGCAGTATGATCATTATCCACACCTGTATGATAGCTACAGGGTGTAATGTGCATGTTAACACAAATGCCATTACAATAGACTATACTATGGAGTATGCACATGTGTGCATAAACAGAGTAGCATACTATAGTATGTGGCATGTGTGTATACATGCCTTGCATATGATGTTACATTACATATTGTACAGTGACACGTGTAACTATATGGAATATAGTTGTTAGAGGTGCAGTAGTGACTTACCAGGCAACTCCAGGCTCAGTGATTGAGAGACACCTACCTCCATGATGTCAGCTAAAGCTTGTGGATGTTGTTCTGCAGGTGTCCCAGGTTGGCCAGTAGCTCCTCTGTATGTGTGAGTGGGGGCTGGGTTGGTGGCCCACCACCTGTTGCACCTTGTTCCCTGGCGATTGCATTTTCACACTGTTTCGCCCATCTAATGAGGTCTGTACAGTGACTGTGCATTTGCTGGTATGTGTGGTTGTGGCCACCCACATCATTAACCCTCCTGCGAAGTTCCTACCACAGTGCATCCCGCTGCTGTGCATCCTGTGGCACATGGCTGAACAGGACATCATGATTGTCATTTAGGTATAGGATGAGGGCTTCATGCTCCAAGCGGGTATAAGGTGATAGCCTTGCACGCGGCATACCTGGAAGACATAATGATGGATACAGGTCACAGTAACTCACAGAGATGCACAGAGCTACAGCTGAACATACATGTGTATCACATTTATTACGATTAAATAGTTGTCTTTACAAATCTAAATGACACTGACACCACTGACATGTTTGTGTCACACACATTTTACACTCAACGTTGATAGGATATTATCACCATATATATGTGTGTATCACCTGATTAGATTGCTTATACTCCATGTGGATGCGGTCTTGATGTGGGCATGTCTGTTTCCCTGTACTGGTGTTCTTACCTATCAGCACATGGCTGGATGTGTCCACATTAAGGCAGTCGACCTTGATGCTATGTATATGTCACATATAAAGACTTACACTGCCTTAATGGACATGACCTGTGACCATGCACTCTTGCTCATGGAAGGTTTTACATGTATGTGTTTTGCCATATACATCTACGCAGCACTGTACAGCAGTTCAACATCCTGCCATGTATCACCTGTGTTGCACATGTGATACACATGGGACAACGGCTAGCCAGATGGTATTTGCAAGGATGGATCTCAACTATAGCATGTACGGTCAAAGTCAACTAGTGGGCTATATGCCCTGGGTCATGTATGAATCTAGAATGAAAGGTCACCTAGCTGTAGTCAACAGGTGGGTTTCTGGGGCCAGGTGAAGCAGTGCCACAGAACTGATCCACAGGGTTAATTATACATTTACCATGCGGTCATCACACCATGACTGAGAGGGGGCAATGTGCAGCTTTGCTGAACAGGAATGCATAGTATGGCAGGAGTATGTGAAGTGTATGGGACAAGGATCTGTCCAGCATGTGGTGATCCTTGCACTAGGAAAGTGGATGTCCATGAAGTATGTGTTTGAGATCAGGATGTGTACGTGTAGCATGTCCAACATCACTTGGTTGGACATGGCTTTATTCAGGGTAGGTATCATGCTTCATAGTGGAGATGGGGATTGGGAAGGCTGGTGTAGGCTATCTGAACATGGCCAATATCCCTTAAAGGAAATATGTGATCTGATATGGGTCACTTGAGTATTGAGTATGGCTGGACAAGTCATTATTAGGGTTGCCACATACGACTACCTGACAGATGTGGTGATGTAACTATCACAGGAAAGACAACTGCCCAGCTGCATCCCTTACACACAGTGTCCATTATGCTGACCACTACCTTTTATTTATTTATTTTATTTTATTTTACATTTGTTAACCGGGCTAGTCTAGCTGGATATATCTCCATTTTCAGTAGAGGCCCGGGGAGAAAAGCTCCACATAGAACATGACAGTGAGAACATACTTTTAATAAACACAAAGAATACAAGTAAGACAACAATCGTAAAAAACAAGAATGAGTACAAATTGCTAATAATAAACTAGGCGAATCAAATTCACAAAAAGAAGGTACATTATCATTAAAAGTCCTGACTAGAGATAGGACAGTTTCAAGGGTTACTTAATACATTCCATACAGGCTATACCATAAGGCACCTACAATAATAAAAAAAGAATGGAAAGAGAAGGAGGAGGAATTAAGTAATGTGAGAGGAAAGGAATGAGATAGTAGTCAAGAGATGAGAGAAAAAAGAGAGACTAACAAGAGGATATGGGAAAGGTAAGAAAAATAGGTCAGAACAACGAGTGAATTGAAGTGAGAGGAAAGGTACATGCTAGATATAAAGCACCAGGAGAGGTTAAAGGTCAGGAGAGGGGTGTAGAAAAGTTAGTCAGGAGTATTACAAGAGCAAAGCCAGTGATTTTGGAAGTACAGTTTGATTTGTTGTTTGAAGAGGGGTAGGGATGTGATTAGTGTTATATCCCTAGGTAGAGAATTCCATACTTGGCCTGTGGTATTAGTGAATAGTGAGTCACCAGCTAAGTTGTGAGCTTTTATAGGTTTGGTCAAGAGTTTAGAAGAGGAGCGAAGAGAGGTAAGATTGTTATAACGGGGTAAAAAAGTAGACCAGAGGAGAAAGGAAAAAGTATCAGCAAAAGCTAGGGGAATCAGGCAAGAGAAGGTAGCCTAGCAGGAGAGGAAAAGAGAGAGCAATAAGAAGGAGGAAAGGGATAGGGGTAGGAAGGGTGAGATTAGAAGAATAAGGTAAAGATAAATACTAGTATACTAAGGAAAGACATGGATAGAGTGACATCTAGTGGACAGGAGCAGAGGTGCAGTAAGCATACAAAGGAGTTTAGAGGTAGTCTAATGGGAGAGAGAGGATAGGCTAGGTAGTGGCTCAAGGAAAGTGAGAGGAGGTAATGTTGTTAACCAAAAAAAAAGACACATACTGTTAACAGTACAAAATGCATTATAAACCTGTACTACATGGTATGTCTGCTGCCTGTCAACAGTACACAATAATTGTAATCTACACTTATCTTCCTATTCTGTTCACCCTGTGCATCAGACCATATGAGCATGTCCCAGCACCAATGGTGTGGATGACAGGGATGCGACACAGGCATCTTAATATACACAGGGTGATAATGTTTGCCAGAGGCCTAGGCTGCACCATTGGATGACATCATGTGTGTGGGTTAGGGCCTTTGATTTAATAGGGCGTGTGTGGATGTTATGCATGTGTGTGTGTTGTGCTGCCCTACATATGTTTCCGGTGTGCGAATGTATGCATGCATGAACACAGTTCTGGCATGTGTCTGGCTTACACATGGGTATTATTGACAGCTGTGGATGGTACAAGCCAGGTTTTACAGTTCATGGTGTCCAGCCACGTCCACGTGACCTGTGCCTGCCAGGGTTTGCACGGGCACTACCAAGAAGAGGTGCAGATTGGGTACTGTCTGATGACACATGTCCACTGGAACCGTGTCCCTGTTGGGAACATCCAGGGCCAGGTGCACGTGGCCTGCTTTGTCATGGTGTGGACAGCACAGCACCAGCTGCACTGCTGCTACTACCCCCACTATGGGAGTGGGCATGTCAAGTAGCTTGTTCACATAGACCTGAAACAGTTGATGTAGCAGGCCTAAATCCACGTGCCCGATGCCTCACTCCTACCAGATGTTCCAACATAGACAGCTCACACTCGCGGATTGTATTGCCACGATCAAGGACTCCAACCATGTCACCCAATCATCTATCCAAAGCTTCGGCAATCCGCTGTTGAGCATTTACCATTGCCTGGATGCTGTTGTTTAAAGAACAGACAGCAGCCCTCTGAAGGCTCTGATCTTCTCTTTTGTGCCATTCATCACATGCCTGTGCCTCCATTACAGCCTGAAACATGTGTCTGGTGACAACAGCTGCTGCACTCTGTCTTGCAGGGGCATGTTGGCCAGAGGTCCTCCTATGAGCAGCACTGGCCACGTGCATGTGTGGGGCATCACCAGTCAGTCAGCTGACACCATGGTGTGCAGGCACGCCTTCCATAGCCCCCACACTTTCCTGTTCCAAGCTGCCACATGTCAACTGTCCTTCCTTTATGGCCACTGGTGATGGGGTATGTGTAGTCATGAAAACTGTGTGTGGGGATGAGGGGGGTATAGGTGGAATGGCAACCAATGGCACAGATTCAGCCCCTGACAACCCTGCCTGTGCCTCAATCATACGTTCATCATCACTGCTAGAGACTGTGTGGACATTAACATCAGATTAACCACAGGAGGGGAACGCACCTACATCACCTGTGAGGGGCAGACAAGAACTGTACATTACAATCTATACAATAGACACACACACACACACACACACACACACACACACACACACACACACACACACACAGACACACACACACACAGACACACACACACACACACACACACACACACACACACAGACACACACAGACAGACACACACAGACACAAAACAGACACACACACAGACACAAGCTATGGCACCCAACATGCATGTGATATGACAGAAGGCATGCAACATGCATGTGATACAGCAGACGGCATGCAGCTCACACAATAATAGTGGTAGTTATCATCCATCCCTGGGTTGCACACATCAGCATGCATGTGTCATAGCAGAAGGCATGCAAATTACGCAATCATAGTAGTAGCTAGCTTACATCCCTGTGTTACACCATGCAGACCAGCACAGATTAACAGTACACCTGCCTGATGTGTGGCATATGACCTTGACAATCACATGTAGTATAACTTGTGATCTGCTGATGTGTGTAATGACATGCATACATTTTTAATGCAATGGTGTCCTGTCAAATATACAGTGGGGTTATTGTGTCCCAATGCAGTGTTGTCTGTCTGCCCTACAGATATACTGCACATTTAGCTGATTTGCATGGCCATTGCACGGAATCATGAGGCATCTCTATTGCTATAGAGTGTGAGTTACAGACACAGTTCATAGCCATGACTGTGTTCACATACTATACATATACACTGTGGAATGTGACCCACGTCATGGAGGTGTATATACGCTAAACCATGATGTGGAATGTGTGACACAGGTCACTGAAGGGTATATGGGTGACACCCCTGCACATCTGCAACCATATTGCTTCTGCCTGGCAAACTCGTCGGTACACCATGTCCCACATGACATCTGTGTACCACACACACACACACACACACACACACACACACACACACACACACACACACACACACACACACACACACAAACATGAGGAGCAAAGATGACATTGATGTCCGACACCAGCAAGGGGAGTGTACTGTATCTGTGGGCTGATGTAGTTCTCTGTGTATGTATGTGAATACTGTACAGGTGACTGCTGTCATGTCATGACACACTCAAGATGTTCAACACATCTTATGTGGTGGATTGATGCCATGCCTACACAAGATGTTCACAGGCCTATAGGATGTCTAGTGTTCCACATCTGCAATATTACTATTACACAAAGGCCATAGTTGGACCATGTGGAGCCAATGTACAACAGGGTGTACACACAAGCACATCACGTCGACTGTGTGTGTTGCTTCATGTCTCTGGCCATCCTCCATGGCCATGTGTGTACATGTGTTGGCCAAATGGTTGTGACGGGAATCTATTTCACATGTCTGTGTTGTCCCATATGACATACACCCATAGATGTCATATGCTCTACTGACGGAGGGTTATGCAAACAAAGGGTGGTATGTTTGGTATGTGGGATATGTTTTTCAGGATAGTTAGGCAGTGTTGCAGCCAGCCCACTAGATGTCATGGACATGTCAGATAGCACATCACATTGTGTGACATTCATAGCAGGGGTATGATCCACATCGTTGAGTACTGTGGGCTGGCCATACTCCAGCTCACTGTGTAGTACTGTTTGTATTCCCACATGTGTAGTTCTGATCTTTAGTACATGTCCCTGCAGAGAACAGCTCCTCCACAATAGTATGCACAGCTGTCCACACATCTGGTAATTGTGAGGTTCCATGTCAGTGTTTCACATAGTTTGCAAGTATTGCACATGGGTAGCCATTGTGATGCATTGCAGGTCCAATGTGTATATTGTGACAGGACCATATATTATGTATACATGTGGTAAATGGCCACATGGCAGATAGATCTGTGCATTAACATGCCTGATAAATAATAGCAGTCTCACCTGCAATGGGCTACTGTCACAGCAGAACGCCAGAGGTACCTAAATAGGAATAATACAGAAGTATGATCATTATCCACACCTGTATGAGAGCTACAGGGTGTAATGTGCATGTTAACACAAATGCCATTACAATAGACTATACTATGGAGCATGCACATGTGTGCATAAACAGAGTAGCATACTATAGTATGTGGCATGTGTGTATACATGCCTTGCATATGATGTTACATTATATATTGTACAGTGACACGTGTAACTATATGGAATATAGTTGTTAGAGGTGCAGTAGTGACTTACCAGGCAACTCCAGGCTCGGTGATTGAGAGACACCTACCTCCATGATGTCAGCTAAAGCTTGTGGATGTTGTTCTGCAGGTGTCCCAGGTTGGCCAGTAGCTCCTCTGTATGTGAGTGGGGCTGGGTTGGTGGCCCACCACCTGTTGCACCTTGTTCTCTGGCGATTGCATTTTCACACTGTTTCGCCCATCTAATGAGGTCTGTACAGTGACTGTGCATTTGCTGGTATGTGTGGTTGTGGCCACCCACATCATTAACCCTCCTGCAAGTTCCTACCACAGTGCATCCCGCTGCTGTGCATCCTGTGGCACATGGCTGAACAGGACATCATGATTGTCATTTAGGTATAGGATGAGGGCTTCATGCTCCAAGCGGGTATAAGGTGATAGCCTTGCACGCGGCATACCTGGAAGACATAATGATGGATACAGGTCACAGTAACTCACAGAGATGCACAGAGCTACAGCTGAACATACATGTGTATTACATTTATTACGATTAAATAGTTGTCTTTACAAATCTAAATGACACTGACACCACTGACATGTTTGTGTCACACACATTTTACACTCAATGTTGATAGGATATTATCACCATATATATGTGTGTATCACCTGATTAGATTGCTTATACTCCATGTGGATGCTGTCTTGATGTGGGCATGTCTGTTTCCCTGTACTGGTGTTCTTACCTATCAGCACATGGCTGGATGTGTCCACATTAAGGCAGTCGACCTTGATGCTATGTATATGTCACATATAAAGACTTACACTGCCTTAATGGACATGACCTGTGACCATGCAGACTTGCTCATGGAAGGTTTTACATGTATGTGTTTTGCCATATACATCTACGCAGCACTGTACAGCAGTTCAACATCCTGCCATGTATCACCTGTGTTGCACATGCGATACACATGGGACAACGGCTAGCCAGATGGTATTTGCAAGGATGGATCTCAACTATAGCATGTACGGTCAAAGTCAACTAGTGGGCTATATGCCCTGGGTCATGTATGAATCTAGGATGAAAGGTTACCTAGCTGTAGTCGACAGGTGGGTTTCTGGGGCCAGGTGAAGCAGTGCCACAGAACTGATCCACAGGGTTAATTATACATTTACCATGCGATCATCACACCATGACTGAGAGGGGGCAATGTGCAGCTTTGCTGGACAGGAATGCATAGTATGGCAGGAGTATGTGAAGTGTATGGGACAAGAATCTGTCCAGCATGTGGTGATCCTTGCACTAGGAAAGTGGATGTCCATGAAGTATGTGTTTGAGATCAGGATGTGTACGTGTAGCATGTCCAACATCACTTGGTTGGACATGGCTTTATTCAGGGTAGGTATCACGCTTCATAGTGGAGATGGGGATTGGGAAGGCTGGTGTAGGCTATCTGAACATGGCCAATATCCCTTAAAGGAAATATGTGATCTGATATGGGTCACTTGAGTATTGAGTACGGCTGGACAAGTCATTATTAGGGTTGCCACATACGACTACCTGACAGATGTAGTGATGTAACTATCACAGGAAAGACAACTGCCCAGCTGCATCCCTTACACACAGTGTCCATTATGCTGACCACTACCTAGGTGGTAGTTCATGGGTACAGGGTTATTAATATAGGGGTGGCCATGCAATACGTAGCTGTCAGATTGTGCCCATATGTCACACACCTCACCCACAAAGACCCTTGTGTATGTTGTCCACAACACTCTGTCAGCTATTCCTCCTAGGACATAGTCATTTGCATACTTCAATAGGCAGATGCCTTCTGTTAGCCTGTGTAGTATAGACTACAATGAGGGGGAGTACAATGAATTAACCCTGTCTTACTGTAGCTGGCACTGGTGTGATGTGCATGTATTATTCAGGCACCTTCTGTAGTGTTGGTTCTGCCAGCAGTCCCATTGCAAAACACTTCTGTGACATAGGAATGTACATCTAGTATACTGAGTGTAGGTGGAACACAGTATGGGTGATAATGTCCTATGACCTGGCAAGGTTATGATATGCAGTGTGAATCAACCTTACTGTCATCTACATCTGTACTGCTGACATCAAATAAGTTGATCAAGGTTCATGGCCTTTCAGACCAGAATGAGCAGGGTAGTAGTGCAGTACTTCCCATTATCAGTGGTGTCTCCCCCTTTGTGGGTTATGATACCTGTTGGTGTGCACCATTCAGTGTGTACACAGCCTGACATGAAGCTATGTTTTACATGATGTGTATGTGGAGTGCAACTTGTTTTGCCATATGTGTATGAGACAACCTGGGATGTGGACAGGTCCCATGCAGCCTGAGTGCAGCTTGTACCTGCATAGTTGTGGTTACAGGGGCTCTGTAGTGTACATGGATATATGATTGTGTACCTGTTGGGGGGGCAGTGTGTTTATGTTATCCAAGACGCTATCTGGATTGCTTATTCATGCTCAGCACTTGCAAGCACTAAGTAAGCTACTAATTACTATAACACTCAATCTTCCTCATTACCTAGAGGTAAACAGTGTTTGTACATACTTTTCTCACTTGCTTAGAGTAAAACAGCTCTTGTACTCACTTTCTTCAGATATCTAGGGGAAAATACTTTTATATTCGAGCAAGTCCAAGGGTCAGCTCCCAGTGTTCTCTCCTGTCTATCTGATGAATCTGGGCATCTTGCGGCAATGTAGAAATTGCCTCATGTACACAGATCACCCTCTCTGCCTACCATCCAACACTACAACCTGTGAGAGATGCATTTATCTAGCCAAACTGGAGGTAAATCTCTCTCCAACCAAGACTGAACTTGACAGTCATATGGAGAAGATAAACATTTGCACCACACCACACTCATCACATAGTCTCACTAAATCTACACCACCATAATCCACACATAATAACACAAAAACATATGCGCAGGCTTTCAATAATAATCTGTCTCCGTAACAGAGACTTCCAAAGCAGAAATGCAAGCAGCCTCCATCCCCCAAAAGAACCCCAATGACACATAGCCCAGACTCAGTGTGCCACTCAACCACAGCCAATAAGGAAAAACAAAGTACCCAACACACTAGTCATAGGTGACTCTATAGTCAGGCACACAGAAGTCACACTCACCAGGCTAAACAAGGAGAAGGATACTGTCAGCTGCTTGTCAGGTACCAGGATCCACCACATAACCCATGCACTCAGGTCACTCCATGACAAGTACAAATATGACTCTGTCATTGTCCATGTTGGTGTGAATGACCTGAGATGTACTACATGAAAAGAGACATAAAAGAGCTCTCCGATCTTGTAGCCCAAGCAGGTATGACCTTAACCCTTTGTAGCATTCTGCCATCGCCCAGAATGATACGGTAGTCCGAGGACAAAATTATTGACTTCAACAATTGGCTAATCTTCTGGTGTCATTCTAAGGGGATCCAGTATCTGTCTGCTTGGGATGACATGGTCGACAGACCACGATGCTTTGCCACAGATGGCCTGCACCTGTCACCCCTGTGATTCTGGATACTGGCTAAGGCTCTTGCTGCCCCTATAGTGCCTTCCTTAGGCAAGGTTCAAGCAACATATTCACCACCATAGCAGGAACAGGCAAGCACAAACTGAGGGTAATGCTCCTCAATGCTGGAAGTCTAAATCTCAAAATGCACTCATTCGAGGCACTCTTTGTAATGGAGAACATCGATATCTGTGCAGTGACTGAGACCTGGTTCAAGGCTCCAGAAAGCACCCCTGCACTACCAGGCTATAACTCATACCACACTTTTTGGCCATGTAACCTGGACCGAAACACCCAAGGCGGACGTGTGACCATATTCATTAAGGATATCCACCCTTCCAGGCTAGTTACTTAGCACAGTGCATCCGAGTTTATCCAAGTGCAACTACCTTTGGGCTAAACTGCAATCCAAATTGTAGCTTACTACAGATCCCCCACCATGTTCCAAGATCCACACTCCTCTTTTCTTGATATACTGGAAATGATTAGGGTTCAAACAAACACCCTACTAATGGGCAACTTCAGTTACTCCACCATTAACTGTGAAAACTACTCATGTACCAACTCATTAGCTCAATGCTTTCTGGAATTCATAAACTCCAATGCCCTGGATCAACTTATCCACACCCCCACCAGGGGCAACAATATCCTAGTCCTAGGCATTACCAACACGAGTGACCAGTGTTCAACACTTGAAGTCAACTCCTCGTTGGTCCAATCCGACCATAAGCTAATCACCCTTGATATCCACATCCTGCCCCCACCCCCATTAAGGAAACCACAGTATAATATTTCTACAAAGCCAAATTCATGCTTCTTAAGACAGAAGTGGTGAACTTCATGACACCCATGCAGATGGACAATACAGTTACAACTGCTGAATCCTACACAAATGCACTCTATTAAGCACTTACATGAGTGCATGAATTATGCTATCCCAAGCAGAACCAAGATGCTATCCTCCAAAATAAGGAAGACAATCTGCTGGCCCCCTTCCATAAACAAGCTGTACAACAGAAGGAAGAAACTGTTGCAAAAGAGAGTACAATCCCATGAGTGGAGGAGCTCCCTGGTCAGCTTCAGTAAGAAGCTGAGATCCCTTATAAGATCCTCCAAAGCTAGCTACGAAAACAAAACTACCACTAATTTCAAGGACAACCACAAAGCATTCTATAGCTATGTCAAATATCTCGATGGCAACACCCAGATCTGCTCTGAGTTACAGCACAAAGGCACGAACATTACAGAACCAACTGATATTGCCAATATCCTGGCAGATAGGTTCAGTGCTACCTTTCCCCCCTCTCACCCCCTAAAGGGCCCATATCTATACAGGAAGAATGCAGAGTCCCTGTAATCACAACTACACAGGTAAAAGCTGCACTCTACAGCCAATATCACAGCATCCATGGGACGTGGATCACATAGGTGCTAGTCCCCTATATACAGAAAAGGTAATAAGGGATTTGGGAACCCATGTAGATAGCAATCTCTCCTTGGATAACCATAATTCCATGGTGGTTAGAATATCTTTCTACGTGTCCCGCGAATCTCAAATGGGTTCGCATCCAGAACAAAGGAGGCCATTGTGCCTCTCTACTCATGACTTATTAGACCCATTAATGGATACAACACCCCATTTGGGATGTACCTTACAAGACAACTGCAACAGCTTGAAAGACCACAACAGTACCACACCAAGAGGATTACTGACCTCAAACAGATGACATATGCAGCCCAACTAAAGAAACTCCAGCTGTACTTGGTTGCATACCACATACTCAGAGGTGATCTCTGCTTGACATACAAGGCCCATGTCCAACCCAGTATTGCTGGATATGCTCCACTTAAACAAAACCTCCTGAGAGCCACATGCTCTAGGAATATACACCTAACCACAACGATAACTAGGACATGCTTGAGGGATAGATTCCTAACCCGGAGACTCCCCATGCTCTGGAACATGATTCCAATGTACATCAGGCAGGGCTCCTTACTAGCACTCTTCAAGGGAAACCTTGACGGGTGGATAGGAGACAGACATGTACCCTGGGGATCACTGCAGTGGCTCTACTAGACAGAGGCATAGGGAACTAATGGCTCTGCTATTCAGAAGCACAGGGATCTAACCTAAGAGGGTGGCAGAAGCCAACACACTCTAGCTAGGCTTATAAATACCCTTGGACAGACAGCCTAGTACCTACCTTTGAACCTATTACATGTCTTATGTGCATGGATAGTTAACTAGCTCTTCCATTTTACTTTTCTATCATGCTGATAAACTGTTGGCTGACTACAAGTCATATTTATCCTGTTATTGTGTATTGTAAATGCCAATAGACATAACTAATGTTTGCCTAACATAACAGTAATGCTATGTAAAATGTAATACATATCTGCCTAAAATACTGTACATTACATAGTTAGTGGCACAATATTCCACAATGCAAATCAGAATTGCACAGTAGGCCCACCTTCGACATGTTATTCTCAGTAATACACCCATACATATGACTACTATTACAATATATCAATGTATACTATCCCCTGTTATAGCACGTACTTGTTGGACTAACCCTGCCACTGACAGTAGCTGGAGAGGAATTGTTGGGTTCAAAGCCCTTATATAGCATCCCTTCTGGTGTATGCGGTGTTTGCTTTGTGACCTACTGCAGTACACACATAAATACTACAAGCACTACTATGCTCAACAATACATCACTGCAAGATAACTGTTTCCACTATATGCATTGCGTACACTTTAATTATTACAGAACAAGTACTACATGCACAGACATACTGAGTGTTCTACATACCTTATTAGTAACCTGAGGTGTCGTTGACTGTTATTTCAATCCTTTTCAGTTTGTGTTTCAATCTTCTTTGTAATGTTCTGCTGGTATATACAGATGGTTTGAATGTGTGTCAAGCCATTCTTTTATAGTTAAATATCGGTAACATATGCTATCCTGACCACCAATTGGTGTTCCAAAGTAGTTAATTACATGCACATCAGATGTGCAGCTACTCCATTAGCCATTACCATGGCAACAGTGGTGTATAATTAAGTACTCCACTTGGGCGTTCTCCCTTTGCCTTACTTTCGAGGAAGATGGCCTGTATGTGTTGTTTGTGATGTATTGCAACAGCTATATGGAGACAGACAGAGATATATTAGCTTAATGACTCCCGTGGATTGTGTGTAATGGCTAGAAGATGTTGTTCCATATGTGAGTACAGCTGTTACATTTCTGAACATTGCTACTTATGCAGGGTTTGTTTGTACCTGATACTTCTGCAGATGTTTCAGTCTGGCAAGGATGTTTGGGCAGCTCAAGGCTGTATGGCTATGCATAAAATGTTAGGTGGTCTACAGTGTGCTCACCAGACAACTTTGGTTTGGTGTGCATGTGTATTATACTGTGCTGTTAATCAGTAATTGGTAACATTTCCTGGCGTACACACAACCATCTGAAAGGGATTAGTGCAAACAAACCTTGTAACATCAGCAACTGTTCCATTATATAGCAGCAGCTATTTCACATAGGGCCATGTTAGTGTGTCTCTGACAAGGTATGTTAAGGCTTCTGCAGATGTCGTACAGTGAGTGAATGATTTGTGATGTTATTACAGTTTGTGGGGAGATGTTGGTGGGTGTACATAGCAGATGCAGGTGTAGGAACTGCTTTTATACATAATCAATATGTGTGTGAGGGGTCCTTCCCTATTTGAACACCTATCCTTTAGTGGACTAATACTATGGTAATTGCAGGCTGATTCATTAAGGCACTGTTAATTGGTCCCTGTATAGCATGCAGGTGATGTTAGTCCTTGAATCCTTTTGGCAATACATCAGAATGTAATAAAGTGTTGCTACATGAAAGCTGTCTGTGTATTTCTTTCGTAGGTATTTGCAGTTATTGGAGTTGTGTTGGTGACTGACCCGCTTTGGCTAGAGTTGCCACCTTTTCAAATGGCCATAGTGGGAGATTTTCAGGACACACATCAGATTTTACAGGCCGACACAAACCCATGGTCAGTACAAAGGATAGAACTTTCCTTTTTTTGCCTAAATATAAACTTATTCTGGTAGCAGTTTAGTTGCTTATCCTGTTTCTTGTAACATGTAGGTATTTTAGATACAGAAATAACTATTTTATGTAACTATTACATTACATATGGGACATAATTATGTCCTATAATCTCAGGACATTTACCATGTTTAATATTGTTGGCCAGGCCACAACCACCCAAAGAGTGACAGTCCCTCGCAAAGTGGGACAGGTGATAACCATATCTTTGGCTCATGTCCATAGCACATATTTGTAATGGTGTATAGGCATATACTCTTCATATCCTTTGTTCATAAAGTTTGGTCGTGGCTGAATGTGTGATTGCTATGGTCCATGTTGTACTCATATATGAACACTTCAACTGCTGTATATGGGATACCTATGGAATCCCAAATGCATACAATTCCAACACCCCAGTACCGGGCCCAGACTCCCATACCCCACATTACCGAACACTGAAACTCGTGATAGTCAAACTCCTGAAAGTAACGCAAACACGGAACACACAATGCACACACAGACACACTGCTACCCACCACATCCAAATAAACCATCCTACACTACATATGAGCAGGTTGGGAAGACCCCTACACCCCCCATGTGGGAGGCTGTGTCCCCCACACCCCCCTACTTTAATATTCTTCCTCTGTGATCACACAAACATATGCACAAAGCAAACCCACACACACACACACACACACACACACACACACACACACACACACACACACACACACACACATGACAGTCCCCCAGGAACACACCCCACACTCAGAACACAAACTTACACACACTACAGCCCTTAGAAACACACTTACACACAGTAACCTACCTGAACCGCAACACCAGAAGCACTAACTAAATGTACCTTAACATCGGGATTTTAAAACTCGTGCTTCTGGTGCTTCGCTACTGTGGTCTTTCGGTCTTTAAGCCTCGTGATTATGCACGTCCATATGTTAAGCATTCGGTATTTGGTAGGTATCCCATTTATACATACCTCCATGGTTGTGTAGATGTTGTTAACCTATCTATATATTCACATATATATGTATATCCTTATACATCGACATATAACCCTCTCTCTCCCTCTTTCTCTCTCTCTATATATATATGTTGACTTATTAATATATATATATATATATATATATATATATATATATATATATATATATATATATATATATATATATATATATATATATATATATCTAATACACCTTTCATTGGGTACATGGTGGTTTGTCCTATTTCCACACATTCCTCCCTTTTGTGTTTTAACCTGTCAGAATACAGAGCTGCCGTTGGTACATCACAGGTAGCTCAGTGGTAGGTTATTATGAAGATTGAGTACATGGTTGCATGTTCTAATCCTGGCAGTGGTCATTTTACCTCTCAGAGCAGGCACTGGTAGTGTAAGGGTGATTAACGCACATTTTAGCGGTTGTGTGTTCCAAATGTTTATTATTCTGTGGAATACTACCTATATATGTAAGCTGTGGTTAAGATATACTATGTAACATGTAAATCATCTCAGACTTTATTGGGATTTGAACCAGGATTGCACAGATATTATGCAAATGCTGTAGCCATTACACTATTGACATTAACGTTCCTTCTGCCTATTTCCTATGTCTGTGAATCCTATGTGTAAGCTTGGCTACACAACAGGTGGAGCCACCTACACCCAGTGAGCTTCTCGAAATACCGACATAACACATGAATTGAGAGACTATACATTAACATCCTAACTACATTTGATATAGCCCCTTACTGACACACTTCAGGGGAAACCTTGATGTGTGACTAGCCAACAGTATATACACCCCTGGGATCATGTGTCCCAGAAACATACAGTCAGGGTGTGGGGAGCCACTCAAGTGTTATAGCTGCAAGACCTGTTGGGGAAATTGAATGCTGTTGGGTTGTCATGTTAACATGCCCGTTTGAGATCACTATGTGCCCCTATCACTCTAGACCACCCCAGTCTTCAACAGCTTCCAGCAACTCTCCCTGGAATTACTTCATTGGCTTTGCTTGACAGAGGCTCAGATACTTCATCAATGGTGCAGGTAAAGCCACCAAACTGTAGCTATGCTTCTAAATGCCCTTGGGCAGATAGCCTACTACCTATCTGTGAACCTCTACTGTACAGGCCATCTCCAACATCATATGTGATTCTACAGAGTTTTCTAATCGCAATATACAGTGTAAAATCACCATGTAGTCAGACAACAGTTAAGTACAGCAATAGCATACAGATTACTTATACATAATCACTCCAAAAGCCTATCTTGGAAGCTAGTGGACATGTATAGGTTTCAGGCTTTGTATTGCTTACCAGTAGGTTACCTACAGGAAAGATGGGACACAAGCACAGATGGGAAACATGCCTGCAATAATGCCATACCAACTTGCATGTGTCAGCCTAAGGCTTTGGAGTGCTTGGCAAGGCTATTGGTGCCCCCATGGAGCCATTTTTAGGCAGGTCTCAGAGGTGAATCTCACCTCCATGAACTGCACAATAGCAGAATCAATGAGGGTTAGGCTACTCATCAACAGGGGTAGTACTCACAAAATGCACGCACTCACAGCACCCCTCAGTATGGACAACATCTACATCTGTTCTGTGAGTGGGACCTGTATAAGGCTCCTGTGAGCACACTGGCACTACCAGACTACAACCCATAACACACATTTCAGCCACTGAACATAGACTGACAAAGACATGGAGGGAGTGTATCCATATTCATTGGGGATACCTACACCGCCAAGTTAGTGGGGCGGCATGATACCTCTGTGATCATCCATGTGCAGCTAACATCAGCCATGACTGCAATGCAAACTGTGAGCTGCTACAGATAACCCTCCATGACCCAGGAGCATCACTACAACTATCTGGAGATAGTGGTAAACATGACAGTCCTACCAGACACCCTTTTATTGGTCAATGTAAGCTACCCTACACTTAACTGGATAACCTACTCGAGTATTCACTTCCTGGCCCAGCACTTCCTGGAATTTATCACCTCATATGGCCTGTATCAGTTGGTAGACAGACTAACGAGAGGTGAAAACATGCTAGAAGTGGTAATCACTGACATGTACAACAGGTGCACTACAGCACAGGTAAACCGGTCACTGTTTAGATCTGACCATGAACTATTCACTGATGATTTCCACTCCCAACCATCTCCCCCACCCAAGGAACACACAGTGAATACCTTTCCTACAGCTAAATTCACAGTACTAATGACAGAGGTGGGAGGGTTCACAGCCCTCACGCTCAGGGATGACACTACTCAAGATACAGACGGAATTACAAATGCACTCTATAAGCACCTACAAAGATGCATGGGTCGTGCGATCAATGATAAACCAGGACTCGCTACTCCTACACAAGGACACCAGTGTGGTGAACACCTGCATTATACAGGCTATACAACATAAGTAGGACAGTAGTCCAGAACAACAGCAAATCCCAAGACATGCAGACGTCCATGACCAGTATTAGCAAGATACTTATATTACTCATGTAATCATCCAAGGCTGACATCCACAAGTAAATAGGCATGGATTCAGAATATGACCACAAAGGCTTCTTTGGCTATGTCAAGGATGTAAGCAGTAACACACAGATTTGCACTGTGCTGGTGCAATATTGCACTGAATATACTGACCCTACTGATATCACCAACACACTTGATGATACATTCGGAGCAAGCTTCAGCCCCTACAGGGCCCACAACAATACCCAATACATACAGTATCCCAGACATCTGAGACATACAGGTGGTAATGGCCCTTTCAAACAGCATGACAGAGCATCAATGGAGGCAGATGGCATCCCAGATTGCATCCTGCAGACACTACATGACAAAGTGACCCCCCACCTAATATAGCAATTCAACATCAGCCTCTACACAGGCTACATGGTCATTCACTGGTGCATGGCAACAGCTATTCCACTCCACAAAGGTGGTGACACAACTGACCATGGTAACAACCACCCCATAAGCCTGAGTAGCCTGATCTGCATGGCTATGGAGCGCATCCTTATGGCACTCACTAACATAGACAATGGTAACCTCCAGACACTTGACCCAACCCAGGTCAGCTTGATTGAGTGTGGATCATGCCTACTGAACCTGTTTGACATCTTACAGTCACCTAGACTTTAGGTGTGGGGTGTGGTAGTTCACACACACTACCTGGATCTTGCCAAGGGTTTTGACACCATTCCCCACTCAGGTATTATTTCTACACTCACCAGCCACTACATACACCCATACATCACAGGTTTGTTTGCCAACAAGCTTACACACAGAACCTACATGGTAAGCCTAGCAGCATCCAGTTCCAACTCTTGACCAGTTACAACTGGTGTCCCACAGAACACAGTCCTGGGGCCCCTACTGTTTGCCATATACTTCACAGAGGTACAGGCTAACACAGGTGGACTACAGCAGGCCATGTTTGGTGATTACTTGCAGACTGGGCACCATAACTGACAGCACAGCTGTCACAGACGTCCCTCAAGGGGCCTCACATAGACCAATACAGGGTGTCAGAGTCATGGCCTCCAGCTAAAGGCCACGTACTGCATGGTCATTCTATTTTGGGAAACTACACATACATATTAATACATGAGTGGCAGACACTATAATTCAGATGTCGTAATAGTATGTGGGGACTACATTACATAGTGATCTTTCCTTTGACAGTCATATCTGCGACGTAGTTAGGACATCCGTCTATGTAGGCCATCTGATTACTTAATGGTTTGCATCTAAACAGACTTAGGTTATTGTGCCCCTTTACTCATCACTCATCAATCCCATCATCGAGTATGATAACCCATTTTGGATGTACCTCAGAAGACACATCCGACAGCTGGAAGTGCCACAGACGTACCTCGCAAAGAGGGATAATGCCCTCAGATATGTGACCTATGCTGCCAGACTGCATAAACTTTTGCATTGCTCAGTGGCATCTCATTTACTCAGAGATGATATTTACTGGCCAAGAAAGCCGTGTCCAAGTCAGGCTTAATGGATATGCTCCACCTATGGGAATCCATGTCACAGTGAGCCACACACTGTAATGAGCTACACCTTGCCACAGCCATAACTGGAAGATGCTGGAGTGACAGCTTCCTGTCACGGGTACTCCCCATGATTTGGAACTACATCCCTGATTACATTATACGGAGCCCCTCACTAACTCTCCAGAGAATCCTTGCAGAGTGGGTGGGGAACAGATGATACAACCCAGGGATCCTGCAATTGGCTCTGCTACACAGAGGGACACTTAATCAATGGGTTGGCGACACCAGACATTTTGGCTATGCTTATGAATAGCCTCGGGCAGTTAGGCATGTAACTACCTATGTACCTATGAACCTATACATATAGTATCGACACATGCTGATAGCTTACTTTACTGTTCAGGTATTGACTTACCTTGTGCTATTGGCAGTTGTGTGTACAATAGTTGAGGGCTGCCTATGTAGGATGCACACAGTCGACCACCTATACATGACAATTTACAGGTGGTCGTGTGCCATCCATGTTTGCTCTGTGTGCAGGTGGAGAAGGGTGTCAGTCCATAGGCGCCTACACTATCAGTGTGTATGCTATATGTTCCCTCTTTGTCAAGGCATGGGCATACTGGGCATGCCTCCATCTGCCTACTGGGGCTGGCACAGGGTGTTAGTGGTCTGAGTCCCTCTGTGCATGTGGAGCCCTTGGCAATGGTGGTGGGCTGTGAGGGCCTTCACCATTCTGTCCCTGCTGCAGCTGTTTCTGCAGGATCATATTGTGTAGCATGACACATACTATGATGATGTGGGCACACATGTCTGGAGAGTACTGCAAGGCTCTACCAGATATGTCCAAGCAATGGATCCATGATTTCAGCATCCCAAACACACGCTTTTTGATGATTCTGTTTTTTGCCTGTGCCTCATTATGGCATTCTTGCATGGGTGTGTGTGCATTTCTGATGGGAGTCATCATCCATGGTTCCAGTGCATAGCCAGCATCTCCTGCCAGGTGTCCATATGGGATTCCCCCCCAGCAAATATCTGATACAGCTGTGAGGCATGCCAGATGTGGGAGTTGTGATAGCTTCCAGGGCTGCCAGCACACTCATCCATGATAATGTCCTAGGCATTGCACATGACCTGGCAGTTGATGGAGGGAAATCCCTTGTGGTTTATGTAGCGCCTATCCTGCTCACCGGGTGGTGTCTTGATGTGTATGTGCGTGCAGTCTGTTGTACCCAGTACCTCCAGGTAATCTGCCACACAGTGGAAGAGACGCACATTGTTGGCCAACTCCTCCTGCATTCAGGGGAAGTATATGTGCTAATTGGCATGTGGTAACATGGCATACAGGAACTGGTAGAGTACCCTGGATGCTGATGCCTGTAAGATCCCCATGATATCCCCAGTTGGCCTTTCAAAGGTACCTGTGGCTAGTATTCTCAAGCTTACACATACCTTCATGTCCACTGGGATGGGTTCCCCTCTGTTATTTCTGGCTCTGAGGCATGGCTGGCACAGCTCAACAAGTTGCTGTATGGTGTCCCTGTCCACCCTGTAATGCTCTACTATCTCCAGATCATGTAGCCCCTGGCAGGTTACCCTGGGTCTGAACACTCTTCTCCTCCTCTGGTGCCAGAGATGGTTGTCAGCATCATCCTCCACACCACCGTCAGTCTCCAACACATGCTGGTGAATCAAAGCTATGGCAGCCTCAAAAATGTACATATTAAAAGTTCCTCGTCTGTATACACCAATGGTGCAGAGTGTCTGGGAGTACACAAGTGTGTTAGGTGCTTTCACACTTTATACTATTGTGCAATGGATGCTGCTGGTGTAATTGGGTGTGTTTGTGCAATTCCAGCTGCAAGGTATCTTAATTATGGGTTTTACAGCATGTACTGCTATTGTGGGGCCTTTGGTATTGAATTACGCTTGGCTGCCATGATTCATCTATTGCCCTTTACTTTACTTTTTAACCAGATTCTCCTCCCATTGTCAGACATGCATCCAGCTGCTGGCTTTCTTGTTTTGTACTTTCCCAACCCAGGATTATGTAGCGAAATGTGTTATGTAGCTGATCTACTGCAAGTTCGCTTTGTTCTACTGTGACAGTTCTCTTTTCTTTGCAGTATGGCACCTCCGCTTTCCTGTTCTGCAGGTAGGTGTTAGCAGCCTTGTTAGCTGTTGTCAATGGCCCACTGTCAGTTCCTAGGTGTTAATTACTCATTTGTACTCCAATTACCATGCTGCAGCATTTCCTTATTGTCTTCCTGTATCCTTCCTTTTTCAGCTGTGGTGCATGCTGGGCACAGCCGTTTACAGGTTTTCCAGTGCGTTTTCATCCACATTCACATGCACTTTCAGTTACCTTGTGTGCTCTCATCTAAGCAAAGCTATGGCTACTTCCACACCCCTGTCCTGCGGCTTTGCTTAGCAACAGGCAACCTGGATTAGCAATGCTCCAATGTGCTTACAGCTAAGGTGGCGCATCCCTCTCTTGATGCCATCTTTATCTCCAGGCCACACCTCAGTGTTGCACTGCTACACTGTAAGGTACATCCTTACGCCGGTGGGGATTTTGCAATTGAGTATTACTTGTCTCATTTGCATGGCATTGACTACTAATTCCTAGTTACCGCGCAGAACACCGTCACAGACCCTTAGCAACCCTTGCGGCATGGTTGTGGTGTAGCATGCATGCCATTGACTATTATGGGGAATTCATGAAATGCGTTACATTGCTGTTTTATTACATATAAATATATTTTCATTGTGATCCTGTTTGCACACCAATGCACTGCAATTTTACTTTGTGTTAGTGTGGCCATGACATTAAATGTTCTTTTTTATTTGTTGTGCATGTTTTTTATGCCAATGGATATATATTGAGCCATTGGCATATATTAACCAATATAATATGTGTGTTTGGTCCGCTGTCATGGCTCCGATTTTATGTTTGAAAAAATGTAAACCTTTTTTTGGTTTACATTTCTGTATGCTTACTCTACGCCTGCACCACTTCATGAATCGCTATATACCTTCATTTGCATGCTACACTGCTGCACATGGGGTAATTAGCATACATTCACCGGGAGCTGTGCGGCCATGGTGTATGCAGGTAGTTGCACGTGGAAACAGCTCATACCTTAATCGCTCGGCGGCCATATTTGGTGTTAGATCGCCGACGCTGTGCCTGGCGCAATTTTCATGAATCCCGGGGTTTATTTTCTCACTTATTCCCTTACAATTAGGGGTACATTTTAACAAAGTTAATATGGTTTGTGTATTTTAAATATGTCATTCTTAAACTGTAGCAGTGTATTAATTGGATGCTGATAAGAATTTGTAGAGAAACATGTTTGTTTAATTAATTGTTAGGTAATAATTAATTAATTTATTTAGCCAATTGTATTGCTGACAGTTCGATCACATGACTAAAAAGTTATATATGGTGGTTAATTGAGGTGGTATTTTGTTCTGAGGAAGCCTTGTATTGGACTGGATGAAAGCGCTTAACTGCAACTACTGTATTTTTTACGTGACTGTTTTATACTTTCCAACTATTAAATTTGGTCCGATTCTATAGTCCTGCTTGCTGTGGAATAATAATCTCTACATGGGGTGGTGCCTTAGGTATAGTTAGTAAGATTGTTTCCTTGTGGTTTCACAGAAGGTGACTACAATGAAATGACATGAATCCCCTGGAACAGCTATGCAATTTTGAGAGATAAAAGACCAGGTTCCAGAGCCATTGTTCATAGGTTGATACTAGGCAATCAGCCCTAGGGCCTATACAAGCCTAGCCATAACAATTACCTGGATATTTCTTCCCCACAATATTTACTTCCCTGGACCCGTGTCTAGCAGGGCGACTGACATGATCCCCAGGGTGAATTTCCTATCTCCCATCCAATGTTAGGTACTGTGCTACATTGCAATAGGTATGGGTTACTAAAAAAAACTACTGAGACATCATAATGCAGGCAAATTACAGCAGCAGTATAGTGGTAGTAGCAACACATCTGCATATAGCTCCGCATGACATTCCATTTAGGTAGCTCGAAATTGAAATGTGTCTTGCCGCAGACTGCTACATGAACATTAAATGCAATGACAAAGCAACAGAAATTTCACCTTCAGATGAAACATTAAAACCAAGGTCCTATTTGCTTGAGTTGGTGGTAAAAAATCCCATGACACCTATTGAGAAGATTAGGAGAAGTTTTCCTTTACCCTGGCAAAATTTTCCCTACTAGTATAAATACTCCCTCAGGTCTCCCCTGAAAAGAGATACTAACCTGGCCTCATAGACTAAATAAGTAAAAATAAATAAATATATAATCCAGCATACCCCATGGCAGTGTGCATAACACAGAGTGGGATTAACAATCATATTTGCTGCCCCTAAACTATTGCATAGCAGCTTCACATTCACACTAGCAGGGAGCAGTGCTCCCTACACTTTGTATGACATACAATTCAAATACTGAACTATACCCTTTACCTTTGTGTACTGGGTTATCCATGTTGTATGTCAGTATGTCGACCATGTTCACATTGCTGCTCAATGCCCTATCATTCTCAATGACTCAGTGCACAAAGTACGAACAATTGATTTTAAATGCAACAAAGGGGGTTGGGATGAATGTGATTATTCTGCTGAACTGTGTTTGAAACACATGGGAATTATGAAAATGAAACAACACTGTGATTTGTCAATATGTTTATATATTCCAGATGTGTTGTTTGAGTTTGATTTTACTTTAATACAGTTTTGCATGACGTAAGACACTTTTATTTGAAAGGGAGGCCATGTTTGCTATATCTTTACAGTGTAATAAATATTTATATATTTTTGCTGAATTCCCATTTTTATATGATAACTTAATTACTCCTGGCTCCAAAAGAGGACATTTAGCTATTTTGTGGAACACCTATACTGGGTCGAGGTAATCACTGAGTGTGAGGCTAGTCATAGAAATCTCAAATTTTGATTATCTGCAGTTTATCAGTACAGCTGTGCTATATGTTTCAGTAAACCAAATGCAATCCTGCAACCAAGGAGGTATAATGTTCGGTCATGGCCACTTAGTCAAAACTTTAGGCCCAAGTTACTCATAAAACCTTCATCACCTAGTACCACTGACCACTTTCAGACCACTATCTTATCTGCAATCTGAATGAAAAAAAGTTAATTTAAATCAATTTATTCTATCTGCTTTCTGGTACTTGCAGAGCAAATGTGTTTTTTGAAACAAAGAATGATGTCCAACAGGAAGGTCTAACAGTCAGATTTAGCAGTCAGCAGAGCAGGTTAGTTAGCCAAATGCAGCTTGACTTACTCTCAGATTTCTGCATTTTGATTGAAAAATGAGCACATAAAAGAGGATCATGTTAAGGTAGAGTCTGTCCCTACCCAAAGGTACATCTACAGAGATAAGTATAATTGCTTAAAGGAGAACCACACCCACAGAATGAAAACATGTTTATTTCATCAAGTATTGATGTTTCCTCATTTTAACACTACTTTTGGACTCTATATACTTTTTTATATTTTAAATGTAATTCTAGAGTCTGCCCACATGGGGTCAGGCATCTTGATTTTTTAGTGTACCTCCAGGTATCCCACAGTGTAGTGTTTGGCTTTAAAATATTACATCATACCCCTCAGCTCCTGTCAATGCACTGACTTTACATGTTTTCACATATATCCTGCTTCCTTTTGGTCAGTCGGGTTTAATTACCATTTCTTGCTTTTCAATGACTACTTAAAAGACAAACAGGGATAATCACACAGTACAATAATCTCAGCACAAAAGATTTGCCTCCTGCTGTGATCCCACAATCACAGCAGCAAACAGCTCAAATTTGCCACTTTGACAGATACAAAGGGGAAGTGTTTAGGGGTATGGAAGATAAGTTTAAGGACTACAACTCAGGCATAATAAAATAATGAAAACTGACCACTTTAGAAAGAAAAATAAATAACAGGCACTGAGAATACTGATCCATATGGCAATCCCTGTTTGCCTTTTAAGTAGCCATTGAAAAGAAAGGAATGGTAATATATATATATATATATATATATATATATATATATATATATATATATATATATATATATATATATATATATATATATATATATTAGTTATATTTTATTTTAATTTCAAGGTATATTTTTATTTTTTATATAAAAAGGCTATTTATTTGTAGTAGAATATTTCATATATTTTAATTTTAGAAATTGGAAACCACAGGAGGACTATGGCTAACCAAGTTTGCCAATGACTGGAAACTGGGAGCCATAATTGACTCTCCGGTTGACACAGACATCCTTCAAAAAGGCCTTACTAAGACAGACACCTGGTGTCAAAATCATGGCCTCAAGCTAAATGCCAAAAAATGCATAGTCATCCCATTTGGGAAAAACAAAACACCCACAAATTACCACATAGACGGAAGCCCCCTTAATACAGCAGAGGTAATAAAAGATCTGGGGACCCAGGTAGATAGTAATCTCTCCTTTGACAATCATATCGTCAAAGTAGTTAGGAAATCCTTCTACGTGGCCCATCTAATCACTAAGGGGTTCGCATCTAGAAATAAAGAGGTTATAGTGCCCCCTCTACTCGTCACTCATCAGACCCATCATAGAGTACAATGCCCCATTTGGGATGTACCTCACAAAACATTTCCAACAGCTGGAAAGACCACAAAAGCACCTCACCAAGAGGATTACTGGCCTCAAACATATGTCCTATGCAGCCTGACTGAAAAAACTCCAGCTGTACTCAGTGGCATATCGCTTACTCAGAGGTGATGTCTGCGTGATTTACAAAGCCATGTCCAACTCAGAATTGATGGACATGCTCCACCTAAATAAATCCAAGTCACTGTGAGCCACGCGTTCTAGTGAGCTAAACCTCACCACAACAATAAATAGAACATGCTGGAGGGATAGATTCCTGCCACAGAGACTCCCCATGCTTTGGAACAAAATTCCTAACTACATTAGGCAGAGCCCCTCACTAGCACTCTTCAAGAGAAGCCTTGACGAGTGGATGGGTAACGGAAAATACACCCCTGGGATCACTTCATTGGCTCTGCTTGACAGAGTTCAGTTAATTAATCAATGGGGCAGCGAAAGCCGACACACTCTGGCTAGGCTTATAAATGCCCTCAGGCAGATAGCCTAGTACCTACCTATGAACCTATAAATAGTACTGAATGCATGTATCTGATTGTAGATCTATATAAGTGCATGTGATTTTTGTGTGTGTGTGTGTGTGTGTGTGTGTGTGTGTGTGTGTGTGTGTGTGTGTGTGTGTGTATGTGTGCACGCACACCCATGTGTATTTAAAAAGGCAAACATGTATGCTTGTGTGGATGTCTACGTGTGTATTTATATCTGTGTTTGTCTGTGAGTTTTATCTGTCTCTTTTCCAATGCAAATGTGAGTGTGTGCTTTAGTGTTTTAAACTAATTCTACAAAACAGCATTTTGTAGTACTATCTTTACGGGATGGTAGGATGGTATAAATAGCTTCACTGGCTGTACCTGATAGGACCAAAACAAACTCCTCAAGGAAGAGTAAACCTGTCTGGTTGACAACTGCCATTAACAGGCTTTACAATAAGAGGAAGAAATTGCTAAGAGTAAGAGGGAGTGAGCCCTCAACTGGAAACACTCCCTCCTCAGCTTAAACAAGCAACTAAGACTTCTTGTGAAGTTCTTCAAAGCAAACTATGAATCCAAATTATCTTTCTTAGCTAAGGACAAGCATAAGGTGTTCCTTAGTTACATCCATAACCTAAAAGGAAAAGCCCAGATTTGTGTTAAACTAGTAATTAATGACACATATACATAGCCTGTGGTCATAGCTAACCTGTTGGCTGACAGGTTCTATGAAAACCTCAGTCTCCTGTCTCCACCTCACATACCTCATGACATCCCTACCACCTGTCGCTACCTTATATCTCTAAAGAGAAGCTTGTAAACACCCTCTCTAAGGCCAAAATCACAGCATCTATGGAGTCTGATAACATCCCAGGCTGCATCCTACATGGGCTCCAACAAGAATTAGCAACACCACTGGATACTCTTTTCAATCATAGTCTAAGCACTGGCTTCATCCCAGCTGAATGGAAAATGGCCACTGCTATTTCCTTGCTCAAAGGTGTTGCTTCCACTGACCCATGAACTATAGACCCATTAGCCTGGCTAGCCTTATCTGCAAGGCCATGGAGCAAATCATCATGGCCCTTATCAACAAAGATATAAGTAATCTCCAACGCTTGACCCTATTCAGTTTGGATTTGTCAAAGTGAGATCATGCCTGTTAAACTTGGTGGACTTCTTTGAGACAGTCAACAGGACCCTTGACAAGGGAAAATCTGTGCATACACCCGTCTTAGACTTAGCCAAGGCTTTTGACACTATCCCCTACTCAGGCATCATTGACAAATTCACCCAACTAGATATCAACCCTTATATTGTTAGATGGGTTGTTAACTGGCTCACTGATAGATCCCATATAGTCAAAATAGGGGAACTCCACCTCCAAAAGCAGACCTGTAACCAGTGGTGTTCCACAGGGATCACTCATGGGACCTCTACTGTTTGGAATATATTTCTCTGAAGTACAAGCAAAACCTAAAGGTCTGTGCCTAACAAAGTTTGCTGATGACTGCAAACTGGGAGTGGTCATAGAATCTCCAAATGAGGTTAACATCCTACAAGAGGGTCTTACACAAACAACTGTTTGGTGCTTTAGTCATGGCATTAAACTCAATGCAAAAAAATGTATTTTCATCCCTTTCATCAAGAACGATGCTCCTGCTAACTATCACATCAACAGCAACATGCTAACTAGTCACTCAGTGGTTAGAGACCTGGGCACACAGGTTGACAGCAATCTTAGCTTTGATCACCATGTGTCCACAGTGGTAAGAAGGGTATTCTGTATTGCTTATTTCATAAGTAAAGGCATTGTCAACTGAAAAAAAAAGTTATAACCTCCCCATACTCTTCCCTCATCGGGCCAATAAATGAGTACAATCCTTCTTTTGGTATGTACCTTTTCAAGCACCTGCAGCAATTAGAGAAACCACAAAGGTTCATCACAAGGAAAATTCAAGGTCTTCAGAAGCCGTCTTATGTGGATAATCTGAAATCACTGTCACTTTATTCTACTTCATGCAGACTACTCAGGGGTGATCTCAGCCTTGCGTACAGGGCAATCTCTGACTCTGCTTTATTGGAAATGCTGCACATCTGCAAGTCAAATGGTACATGGGTTACTCACTCTAAAGACCTTAACCTGGTATGTGACATTAATAGAATCTGCTGGAGGGACAGATTTGTCTCCAACTTATATATATATATATATATATATATATATATATATATATATATATATATATATATATTTTTTTTTTTTTTACTTTGAATTGCTGCAGTTTTACAGCTGTATTGACATCTGTCAAAAAGCTGCCAAACTGTAGCATTCAACAGCTATTTTGACAGGAATAAGGAGGCTGGTAACAAGGTTTACAATGGTGATTTCACTCTTTAAGATTCTCTTTTGTCTTCTTCCTGTTTATAGGACTGTATGCAGAAGTCATAGCCCAGTGTTTGTGATGTTTGAGCTGTCATAGTTAAACCCCTGGAATGTACTAGAAGGTAATTTAAGATATATATATATATATATATATATATATATATATATATATATATATATATATATATATATATATATATATATATATATATATATATATACATATATATATATATATATATATATATATATATATATATATATATATATATATATATATATCTATGGGTTCCGTTCAGAAGCTCGAAATACTGAAATCTTGAATTTCAGTATTTCGAGCCCAAGAAGCAGAATCCACATAAAAGTGAAAGTTTAGAAGCACGAAATTCAAAACATCGAATCCCAGAGGTTTTGAATTTCGCACTTCTAAAGTTCCACTATGGTTATGTATTCAGGCAAGTGTATGTGTGTGTGTGTGTGTGTGTGTGTGTGTGTGTGTGTGTGTGTGTGTGTGTGTGTGTGTGTTGAGGGGTTTGGGTAGGGGCTGTGGTGTATGTCAGTGTGTTTTGTTGCTGTGATGTGTGTGTGCGAAGAGAAAGTAGCTTGTGTGGTGGTGTTTTGTGTGTGTTTGTATGTAGTGCGACCTCGAAGTGAGAATATTTAAGTAGGGGGGTTGTGGGTGCACATATTTCATGATTGTGTGTGTTTGTGTAGTGGATGGTGTGTGTGTAGTAAAACCACGAAATTCAAAACTTTTGGTATTTGAGGTTTTGAATTTTGTGGTTTTTAGTTTTCGCTGTTTTGGGGATTTCACTTCTTGGGCTCGAGATACTGAAATTTGAGATTTCAGTATTTCGAGCTTCTGAAGAGAATCCATATATATATATATATATATATATATATATATATATATATATATATATATATATATGTGTGTGTGTGTGTGTGTGTGTGTGTGTGTGTGTGTGTGTGTGTGTATATATATATATATATATATATATATATATATATATATATATATATATATATATATATATATATATATATATATATATATATATATATTATATTTATGGGTCTACTTTTTTGTTCGAAATTACATTATTTTGAAATTTTGAACAAGAAAATATGGCCCCACTTCAGCGAAAGTGCACTTTCGCATAGGACAATTCACCGGAGCATGGTACAGTGGGGATAAGGAAATTTATCCTTTTCCCTACTGTAGTGCAATTTCGGAGTTGGTATATTTAAGTAGTGGGCCCACATGCGGGTACAGGGAGATGTCAGGTCATACTTTTTTTAGTCGAAGTAATGTAACTTTGACTAATAAAAGTAGACCCATATATATATATATATATATATACATATATATATATATATATATATATATATATATATATATATATATATATATATATATATATATATATATATATATATATATACATACATACGGGTGAAACCTTCTAAAGTAATATACAAGTGAAATCACTGAACTTTTACAACTTGCCAGCTTTGCTGCCACAGAGGTCAACAGGAACAAGTAAATGCTCAGCAGTAGACTGACAAACTGAGACCTTGTCCAGCAGTTCATCTATCTGCAAACTCACAAAGAGAAGAAAGTAACTGCATCTTGAAGGCCACTACAAGTCAGGCATGCCTTTCTCCCAAATAATTTTAAAGCTGGACTTTTTGTTCCTCGATTTTTTGCCTTTAATGTCTTTATGATTAGCCTTATTTCAAAGAAATTGATTAGTTTTACTGCATCCATAACTCTCACATTTACAGATTTTCGCAGAATGTCCAGATTTTGGCCTCATATTTTCGTCCATTTTTCATAAAATTGTTGTTTGGTAGCAGATTAGTGGCAAATCATTGAAGTCTGAAGCTAGAAAATAAAGACAGACATTTGAATTTCAGACTTCGTATCCTTAATAAAATTCATGTTAATGCTTTTAAAACATTTTATTCTATCACTTTTCTAAGTTTGTAAGAGGAATATTTAAAAATTATCCCTATTTTTAGGCCTTTGTCCTACTTTTATTTACAACTTTGTCCAGATTTCTTGCTCTAAGGGGTAAAGAAGTATGACTGACTCTGTGAAGTTAACTCATGCCACCATTTTTCTTATGTGTCTAAAAACATAAATAAAGTATCCTAGACTTATACAATTCCTCTTAAATTGAGGAGTTACAAATTACTAAACCAAAAGTATAGAACACGTAAAAACTTTAGACTGTCCACAGTACAGTACAATAATGATATGGTCTAGTCTAACCAAAAAGAACTCACTAAAACAATCAAACAAAGGGACATTTCACTGGAGGTGAAACTTGCCATAAATGTGAAAGTAATAAAACTTTCTGTAATCACAGTGAAAAATGAAGTGGAAGGAGCAAGAATGCAGTGTGCTAGAACTAAATGGTTAAACATAAGAGGGCCAACAGATATGTACACTTGCATAAAAATCTGCAGCAAATTTCTTGCCACGAAGAAAATCTGCATATATTAGACTCTCTGCCAAAGGATCCCACTTAAAATTACACCTGAACTGGTCAACTCTGACCTCAGTATGGACAGAAATGCCAGTTCTATGGGACTATTTGAGACACCAGGAAGTTTAATATACTTCCATGCCCATATTTTTAATAGAACATTAAAAAATGGCTACATTCCTGATACTTGAAAACAGGCTATTGTAGTCTCAACCCACAAGGGAGACTCTATCATTAGCCTCCAGTAATTACTAATCAATCAATTTCACGAACATATTGTGGAGGTTGACAGAATGAATCATAACATAACTCAATCATAAAGATGTAGAAAACCTCTTTTTCCATGACTCTACCTTTTGTCAAAGTTAGACCTCATATGCTGAAATATATACATTTGGGAGCATGTGGTTGCTGGCTTGAATGAATGTTTGTCTATGCATACAGCTTACCTTGATATGGTGAAACCATTCAACATTATATCCATGACAGATCCATATGCAAACCAAGTGAAAAGGTAAATAAAACCAGTACATCTTCATCCCACAATTGGCTGCATTGCATGGCCATACACACAAGGTACTACTAGAAGTTCTACTGTCCCTACTTCCCAGTGGTGAGGACAGAAGACTATGGGGTGTCCAGATTAATGATGGAGGGCTCTAGAAGGTCTGGACTCTCATTTACTAATGGCATAGCTGGGATGGTCACTTCAGGAACATGGGCCTTCTGCAAAACTCAGTCTAGCCTTACAAGGTTAAAGGTATTCATGTGTTGCTTTGAAAAAGGCTCTTCTTAAGAATAGTTAACTTTTTTGGTATGTTACGCCATTTTCTTGTAACTGTCAATCTTAAAATTTCCTTTTTTTTTTTATGACTATCTTATTCCATAATAGGATGCTGTTCTTGTCATTTTTTGCCCTCCTATACATATTTTAGGAATAGCAAGATTAGTATTTAAATAACAGATAAGCCTGCGATGGGAAGCAATTAAGATGCAACTTTACTTCATGCTGAATTATTAGTAATTTGAAAACAAGACCATGCATTTGCAACATCATTATACCACAAGAGCACGTTTCTTGGATTAAATAAGAATTTTTTTCTTTATGAGCTACTAATATGGCTTCAGTAATAGATACAAAATCATATGAAATGAGGGAAAATGGTAACCAGAATACCTGTATAATAACCAAACATGAATAACAGAGCAGCTGTTCTGTAGAAAAGTCCTTATTTAAAATGCCTCTCACTAGTTTATGATACATCTAATTTATTCAGAATGAATCTTGTTGCTTTTTCTTTCATTGTACACAAAGCTAGAGTTTCACTTTAATGGAGATGACAAGTGTAGTTCCTTAAGCTTACCTTAATTGAGATATATATCTCAGAATGTCCTGATAAGCATTACAAAGGACATATAGCCACTTAAGAATAATCCAGCTAGGGAGATAATTTGTATTCAAATGATTATCATTTCATTCCCCCACACATCACAATCACTCTGTCTCCAGCTCTGTGATCTCTGATGAGAAACTAACAGAAGCACTGAAACAGACTATACACATTTCAAAAACAGAATATGGCTTAATAAACATTAAAATACATGAACTCCCAAACAGTAATGATTAGAAAAATGAAGTTAGACCTGAATGACAAGCAAAATAATTTAAAACAAGTTGATGTTATAGATTTGCTTGAATATACATCAACATTTTTTTGCCATGAAAAGAGCTATTCACTAGTTTGTAAAATGTTATCTGTGGTGCCCTATTGGAAGTTTAAGACTCAACAATGCATGTTCTGTAGCTGAGAAAAAATATTGATCAGTTAAATAACTTCAAACTATAAAACTTAGGATGTTGCACATTAGAAGCTGTACAAGGAATTGTGCAAGTTACAGCAGTTCAAGACTTATAACATATTTCCGTTAATTGCAATTAATTTTCTGCATTTCCAAAGATTTAAAGACCTCAAGCTTACAAGATGAAACCATTATCTTTCTTCTTCTTGGACTGCCTAAACGACAGTGTTCTGATTAGTATGATATGTAGTGTTTGTGGGAAATGACTGGGGATTTCAAAATGATCAGTGAGGTTAGAGAAAATTAAAAATGTTTCTCCCTGCTGCTGTTTAATCTAGAATTTTAACTGAAATATCAGAAAACAAAATTTCAATGCATGCTACACTTCTGAAAGATCAAAACGATACTGCGACTTATATGGAACTTACATTTTAATGAAATACCAGCAACCTCTAAGACTATCATGATCTTAACTTTTAGCATTGTGTTAAGACTTTAAACTGCTAAAAAAAAAGTTTCATCCTGACTCCTGAGTCTAAATCTTTGACTCTCTACTTGCCTAATTAGAAAGTCTTACACATGTTCTTTGGTCACCTGTAACGGGAGATATGTATACTCCAATGACTTATATAAGAATTTAACTAACCATAAAACAAGACTGCAACTACAGCTTTAACTGGAGAGAACCAAATATTACACTAATGTTTAAAAATAGATTGGATCTAAAAAAATGCTAATCTTTTACAAGCTTACATTAATTAACAAAGCTTAACTAGGCTTGTAAAGGTTCTTTTTCTATGAACCTATGAATCTATTTAAGAATGCTGCAAATCTATATAACTACAAAGCAATCAAAAAGAGAATTGAAATATATCTATGTCTATAGCTATATAACTCTCTCTCTCTCTCTCTATATATATATATATATATATATATATATATATATATATATATATATATATATATATATATATATATATATATATGGTTCTATTGAATGTGATATAACTAATTTAATTTGGAATTGAAAATATAACAAGTTTGAACATACTCAATACAAATATCAAATGAAATAACATTGAAAAAGGAAAACTATTCATTCTCCTGATATTATCACTAAAACCACCCATAACATGAGTATCAAATTCATCTGGAACAGTGGCAGTGCTCCACCCCCGGCCTGCACCACCTTAGTAATGTGTGCCTACCCTATCCCTAGCACTGTCCCTTCCCTCAAACTTAACCCTAAACCTTACCTTAATAAAAACCTTCCTGTAACACTCTCAATACAAAAGACACACTCGGACACACAAACATCTACAAACACACACAAACAACACTCTGGGCTGGATTCACGAAGGCTTGCACGGAGTCTTAGAGTAGAGTAAGACTCCATGCAACCAACATGTCCGCCGAGCAATCCAGGAACAGCCGGTAGGGGCGTGCAACTGAGCTCTCCAAACTAGTCCTACACGGACAGGGCTGGGATATGCAAATGATCTCAATTGCAGGTGAAGGCTATGCAAATGAGGTAAATTTGCGATCCAGGAAACCCAAATCTGTCCGAGTAGGAGTAGTGTTATTTGCAGAAATGTACTCAGTTGATAACTGAGTACGGTTCTGCAAATAGCAAAACGGAGCCATGTCAGCTGCGAAAAAAGCATGCATTTACAGGAGGAAGCATGCCAATGGCCGAAAATACGGCAATTGGCAATGGGAAGTGATGCAAATTAAAAATAAAATAACTTTTTTTTTTTATCCTGGTTTCCGGGGTTTAACCGTAGCACTGTGCCGTGCAAATGTGCTGTGCCCTAAAAAGCAGAAATTTAATAATTAAGATCCACAAATGTGGATTTTATAGCTAAAATGAATTTACAATGCAAGGGAATGGCAGGCTGAAGACAACATGGCCACCGAGTAGAGGTTGCTAAGGGGGGGAAGCTCAGTCTAAGAAATGTAACTAAGCATTAGTAGGCAATCCTATGCAAATGAGAGTTAGGATAGTGAATCGCAAGTTTACATAGCAAATGAGCACAGTCAGTGGAGTGTAGGAGTAGGATAAGGGGAGTAGCAGAGTAGAAGATAGGTGACATCACGAGGGGGTATGTATGAAAGGAGTGAAGCTCATTGGAACAGAGTGTCATGTGTTAGCTGACATTTACATAATAGTGAAAGAGGTGTGTCAACAGGTAGGCCAGGTAAAGTCAAGAAATCAAAGGTGTATGCCGTGGATAACACCAAAGTTTCTTGCTGAGCATGCATGCATGCGTGTGCACGCCAGTAAACCCGGGTAAGACAGTGTGCGCGCATGTAAGCGTGTGTGTGTGTGTGTGTGTGTGTGTGTGTGTGTGTGTGTGTGTGTGTGTGTGTGTGTGTGTGTAGGCTTGAGTAAGCATAGGTAAGGCTGTGTAAACAGTTGTAAGCGCGTTTGCACCGGTGTGCACGCGTTTTAACAAGAATAAGCAAGTTTTAGTCCATGTAAGCATGTGTGCGCAGCGCTAACCCCCCTGAGGAAACAGAAAGGAAAAAGGAAGCACACCAAATAGTGGAAGTTACCCGGGAGTACTAGCAGAGCTAGCAGGTGAAAGCAATCAGAATCAGGCAATTACACAGGCAGAACACTAGCCCAGCCCAGCATTTAAAACTCTGCAAACAACAGTTCATTATGTTTCTCTCAAGAGACACTGCAACACTGCAGTAAGCTAATAGAAGTGAAAACTGAAAAAGCTTCACTGAGACAAAAAATGTTAGGGGCTGCCATTGCTGTTATAAGGTGACATATGCAACATGCTGAGGGTGGTGATAATGTAAATGCTGCTGGACAACCCACAGTGAGGAGACAGAGAAGAGTGTACAAGCCCAGGGTTATCTACCAGGGGTTACATGAGCTGGAGATAGTGGAGCACTATAGAGTGGACAGAGACCTCTTGCAACAAATTGTTGAGCTGTGCAGGCCACACCTCACACACAGAGCCAACAGAGGGGAACCCATCCCAGTGGAAACTAAGGTATGTGTTGGCCTAAGAATATTAGCAACAGGTACCTTCCAGAGACCAACTGGTGATATGATGGGGATATCACAGGCATCAGCATCCAGGGTACTGCACCAGTTCCTGGATGCCATGTCAGCACATGTCGATGATCATGTATATTTCCCCAATTCCCGTGAGGTATTGGCCAACAATATGCGTCTCTTCCAGCAAATAGCGGAATACCCTGAGGTAGTGGGTGCAATAGACTGCACGCACATATGCATCCAAGCACCAGCTGGTGAGCGGGGTAGGGTCTACTTCAACAGCAAGGGCTTCCCTTCCATCAACTGCCAGGTCGTGTGTGATGCCCAGGGCATAATATTGAATGTGTGTGCTGGCTGCCCTGGAAGCTACCATGATTCCCATATCTGGCATCTGATGCAGTTGTACGAGACATTTGCCAATGGGGACATCCCACATGGTCACCTAGTGGGGGATGCTGGCTATGTACTGGAGCCGTGGCTGATGGCACCCATCAGAAATGCACACACACCTGAAAAGGAACGCCATAATGAGGCACACGCACAAACATGAAAAGTAATCGAGCGTGTGTTTGGGCTGCTCAAGTCATGGCTCCAGTGCCTGGACACATCTGGTGGAGCCTTGCAGTACTCAACAACTACATGTACCCAAATTGTCATGGTATGTGCTATGCTACATAATATGATCCTGCAAAAACAGCTGTAGCAGGACCAGCATAGGCCTGGGCCAAACAGCCCCCCACCATTGCCAAGGCCATCACAGGCAGAGCGTGACTCAGAGGAGGAACAACCTGAGCCTGCCCCAGTAGGCAGAAGGAGGCATGCCCAGTATGCTTTGGCCTTGGCAAAGAGGCAATGCATAGCACATACACTGGCTCAGTAGGAACTCTGGAAATGATACCTCTCTCTGACCCGCACATATAGTAAAAGGGATGCCTACGTTGACACTACCTGCTTTCAAACATGTATAGGGAGTGTAGTATGTGCATCCGACAAAGGCAGCCCTGCATCAACACCTGAGGCATGATTGCCATGTGTTAAGCAATATAAAGCAGTGCTAAACAGCATTTACCATCATGAAGTATATGTAAACAAAATCACACACACCAACTACTACAAATGTGGTCAATGTAGAGTAATATTGGCAAATGTCCAGCAATGATGGTTAATATTGAGCAATGTTGGACAAGCTGAATCTAGGCAGGGCATAGCTGAACAAAAGCCAACATGCTCATATTTGCTCTACTGGCCCCTAAGCAGTCTGGTCTGCTCCATATGAAAATGTGTGACAATGGGCCTCAAACCCAGGATACTGTGCACTACAGTCATAGTACTGGACCAATAAACCATGGCAGTATTGAAGTGGTTAGCCTGTATGAAGAAATGTTGATAAGTCTATGCAAAGTATTTCACGGAAACCCTACAGGCACAGCATAATCCCTGTTGAGTTATGACACAAAGGTGAGTCCTGCAGTAAGAATAGATCCTGACTTTCAACACACACAGTACAAATGTTAATATTGGACATGTAGACATACATCAACAAATGTAGTGAACCTCAGACAGCAACATACTGAAAGGTCACACTGGGCATGCTCACACACTTGAATACATGAAACAAATGTCAGGCAACAGAACACTGATAGTCTGAACTGGGCATGCTCACACACTTAGGCCATGTTGGAGTACAGCATTGGGCCACACATAGCAGGCAGTTGCATGTGTTAGCCCAGGAAACTCTCACTACCCAGCAATCTGCCCTGTGCACACACTTATATGACAACAGACACGTATATAATATAGTGGAACCCTGCCATAAGCAAATATGTTCTGCAGATACCTAAGTGGTTCATAGAAAGTGTGAAAGCAAAGATGATAAAAACCTGCAAACAGTATCAGCAATAAACATTGTGCATCATGAAAATTATCATAGGTTCAGAGGTTGATACTAGGCTATCTGCCCTAGGGCATGTATAAGCATAGCCAGAGTGTGTTTGGCTTCTGCAACCCAGTCAAATCAGAACACTGTGCCTGTGAACAGTATGTCACACAAGATAGCCCATTTACATTCAGTGTATTGTGCCTCTGTCTAGCAGGGACCCAGAAGATATGCCATGGGTAAACATGCGGTCACCCATTCACTTGTCAAGATGTCACCTGCAGGTGGTCAGTGGGTGGCTCTGCCTATGCAAAACCGGGGCTTTCTGATAATAATCTGTCCCCCCAGCATGTCCTTTTAACATCAGTGCTGAGGTATATGTCCCTGGAGTGTGTAGCTCCAAGGGAGTCGGATATCCTGAGGTGGAGCATGTTCAGTAAGTCTGGGTCAGATATTGCCTTAAACTACAGGCACACAACACATCCGTGTAGGTGGTAAGTGACTGAGTAGAGCTGGAGTTACTGTATCTGAACTGTGCAGGGCATCTGTGTGAGTCCCTACATCTGCTCAATGAGTAACATTTGTGGCCATTACAGTTGCTGCAGGTGTCAGGTAAGGTACATCCCAAATGTGGCATAGTAACCAAGCATGGTCATGAAAAGTATAGGGGCACAATGACCACATGTGATCAACATGTGACACCATGTGGGATATGGTAGGCTATGTAGACGTACTGTCTAACCACTATGGCAATAGGATTGTCAAAGGCGAGAGTACAAACAGGTCATGTCCCCAAACCCATAACAACTACTACTGTATGTAATGGATTACAACCTATGTGGTAATGTGTGGGCATGTTGTCATCCTCAAAGGGGATGACTATGCAACTAATGGTATGTAGCTGTGGGCCACGGCTAGGCACCAGTCAATCTATCTCTGTGAGACCCTGTATGAGTATGCATGTGCCAGCAGGAGAGCTGATTATGGCACCCAGTTAGCAGTCATCTGTGAACATGGGCAGCCTTATCCCTCCTGTGATAGCCTGTACATCACACAAATATATACTAAACAAAAGATGTCTCAGGACTGAGCCTTGTGGGATGCCATGTGTAACTGGTGTATAGTCAGACATGGCACCTGCAACACTGAGCATGTGGGTGCTATCCCTGATCCAGGTAGCAATCCATCATGTCAGATATGTGTCGATATTGATGCTGGTGAGCCTATGCATAATGGCCGAGTGGGGTATTGTGTTGAAGGGTTGTGCAAGGTCCAGGCAGGCTGTGTGGACAACCGTCCCAACACTGATGGACCTGGTAACTGTTGAAAGAATATGAACAGGTCTAACAGGCAAGATCTGCCCACAACAATGCTGTAATGTGTAGGACCCAGTGTCTTTAGGTTTCCCATGTCTATGTGCATGAGTCCCATTACAATACACTCCATAGCTTTGCAGAACAGGCTAGTTATCCTTTTAGGCTGATATTGTCTGTGGTCTGTTGTGGCAGTATTCAGTGAAGTGGCACCACTATCGCTGTATGCCATTCCGTGGGTACATATCCTGCAGTAACTCTTATATCGAACAGTGATATAATGTGAGTGTTACGTCTGTCATGAAGGCTGTGTATGACACAGGCCGGGAGACCGTCTGGTCCCATTGATGCTGTGTTGTCTGCTGTGGAGAGGGCAGCACTCACCTGTTTACTCATGATGTCTGGGAGGTTACACTCTGTTGGTATGGACAGTACAACCTTAGGGAGGATGGGTGGGAGACATCTTCACTGAACCTGTTTGCCAGGATGATGGCAATGTCAGTGGGTTCAGGGTATGTGTAGTCAGTATGCAGTAACACACAGCATATCAGTGAGTGTCCATCCAGGTACCTGAATTAACTGAAGAAGGCCTTGTGATTGTCCGACGTATCTGGTGCAATTGTCCATTAGAAGCGGTCCTGACATAAATACCCGAGTGATTGTAGCTGTCAGCTAGTACAGATCACAGATGCCTTCCCTGTCTGGGATAGTTCTCTATCATGTAGTAGCTTCCTCCATTTGTTGTTCATAGGTTCATAGGTTCATACTAGGCTATCTGCCCAAGGGCATTTATAAGCCTAGCCCATAGTTATTTGGCTTTCGCCACCACTTTAGTTTGAATAAAACTATGCCTATTATTTTGCTGTGCCTCTGTCAAGCAGTGACACTGAAGTAATCCCTGGGGTATATCTGCGATCTCCCATCCATTGGTCAAGATTCCTCTTGAACAAGGCCAGCGAGGTGCTCTGCCTCACATGTACCGGGATTTTGTTCCACAGCATAGAGAGTCTCTAGGTGATGAATCTGTCCCTACAGCATGTTCTATTAATAACCGTGTCAAGGTTTAAGTCTCCCTTGTGGTTCTGAGGGATCTAGATTTTTTGAGGTGAAGCATATTCATCAAATCTGGGTTTGACATGGCCTTATATGTCAGGCACAGGTCACCTCTGAGCAAGCGGTATGAGACTGAATAGAGCTGGAGTTCTTTCAGTCGGGCAGCATAAGACATATTTTTGAGACCCTTTATCCTTTTGGTGAGGAACTTTTGGGGCCTTTCCAGCTGCTGCAGGTCTCGGGTCAGATACATTCTGAATGGGGCATTGTACTCAATCATAGGTCTAATGAGTGATGAGTACAGGGGACGATGACCTCCCTTGATCTAGATGTGAATCCCTTCATGATCAGGTGGGCAATGTAGAAGGTTTTCCTAACTACTTTAGCAACATGAGTGTCAAACGAAAGGCTACTGTCAACCTGGGTCCCCAGATCCCTGATGACTTCATCTGTGCTCAATGGATTGCCACCTATATGGTAGCTAGGGGTAACCTTGTTTTTCCGAAGGGTATGACTATGCATTTCTTGGCATTTAACTTTAGGCCATGGCTCTGGCACCAGTTATCCATTTCTGTGAGGCCCTTCTGAAGGATATCTGTGTCAGATGTGTTTTCGACTATGGCCCAGTTTGCAGTCATCTGCAAACTTTGTCAGCCATAACCCTCCTGTTTGCTTGTACTTCAGAAAAGTAGATGCCGAACAAGAGTGGACCCAGGACTGAGCCCTGTGGGACACCACTTGTGACAGACTTTGAGTCTGACATGGCTCCAGCAACTCTGACCCTGTGGGTTCTGTCACTTAGCCAGTTTGCAACCCATCTTGTGATGTATGGGTTTACATTCAAGCTGATGAGTTTTTCGATGATACCTGAGTGGGGTATTGTGTCGAAGGCCTTTGCCAGGTCAAGGTAGGCTGTATGGACTGCCTTTCCCTCATCAATGGCCTTGGTGACTGTCTCGGAAAAAGTCAACCATGTTTAAAAGGCATGATCTGCCTTTGACAAAGCCAAACTGGGTTGGATCCAAAGTCTGCAAGTTCCCTATGTCTTTATTTATGAGTTCCATTATGATCCTCTCCATGGCTTTGCAGATAAGGCTTGTCAAGCTAATGGGATGGTAATTTCCAGGGTCGGTGGAGGCACGCCCTTGTGAAGTGGGACCACAGTCGCCATGTGCCACTCCTTGGGTAATGTATACTGAGGTGAGGCTAAGATTAAACAGCTGTCCTAACTGTGGGTTTAATTCCTCATTGAGTTCATGGAGCACACAGCCGGGCACACCATCTGGTCCCATGGATGCTGTGTTTTTTGCTTTGGAGTAAAGAGTTCTCACCTGGGCGTTGGAGATGTTTGGGGGCTACAATCCTCTGGTATAGATATCTCTCCTTTTGGGGAGGGGAGAAGTTTGCACTGAACCTGTCAGCCAGTATGTTGGCAATGTGTGTAGGTTCAGTAATCTTCACATCATTTTGAACTAATTCTGAGCATATCTGGGAGTTTCCTCCTAGGTTTCTAACATAGCTAAAGAAGGCCTTATGATTGTCTTTTGAGTCCTTGGCGATTTTTCTCTCAAAATTTGCCTTGGATGATTTTATGAGAGCTCTTAGTTTTTTACTTATAATGATCAAAGGTGTCTTACCTTTCAAGGATTTTGCTCTATCTTGTAGTAGCTTCCTCCTTTTGTTGTAGAGCTTGTTTATGGCTGGGGTCCACCAGACTGGACGCTTGCCTTTGGTACAAAGAGTCTTAGTTTTGTTTGGGATTGCCTGATCCATGCAGTCCTGTAGGTGCTGGTAGAAGGCATTTGTAAGTGATTCAGCGGTTTGAGTAATGTTTACCACTGGCTCAGGGGCCTTAAAGGAGACTGAAGTCGGCTGTTGAGAAGTTTTTCACTGTGGTCTTTTTTATTTCAGGTGGGGGCGGGATGAGGACCTCCAGCGAGATTAGTTTATGATCTGATCTCACCAGTGAGGGGTATACTTCCGGTGTTGAACATTGTGATCCCATGTTCGTGATGATGAGATCAAGTATGTTTTCTCCTCTTGTGGGGATGGTGACTAGTTGTTCCATGGCATTTGAGTTTATGAACTCCAGGAACCTTTGGGCTAGAGTGTTTGGGCTTGAGTAGTGTTCCCAGTCTATATTAGGGTAGTTGAAGTCATCTAGTATGATGGTGTTTGGAGATACATTTATCCCTTCCAATGTTTTCAGGAAGGCCATGTGAGGTTCCTGAGTTTGAGAGGGTGGCCTGTAACATGCTACAAATTGCAGAGCAGTCTTGCCTATGGTTAATTGCACCTGGATGGTCTCCGATGCATCGTGCGTTGCCACCAACCTTGAGGTGTGGGTGTCCTTTATGAATATGGACACCCCCCCTCCTTTCTTGGTGTTGTCCGGATTTTGGGGCCGAACGCATGATATGAGGTGAAACCTGATAGTGCTGGGGTGCTCTCAGGAGCCTTGAACCAGGTTTCTGTCACAGCACAGACATTGATGTTCTCCATACTGAGAAGGGCCTCGAGTGTGTGCATCTTGAGATTGAGACTTCTGGCATTGAGCAGCATTACCCTTAGTTTTTTCCTTTTTGTGTTCTAGGGTGGTAGGTTTAGAATTTGAGCCTTGCCTAAAAAGGCACTATGGGGTGGCAAGAGCCTTTGCCAATATCCGAAGCCTAGGGTGACAGGTGCAAGCCATCCCTTGAAGCAGCATGGCTTGTCCAGCATGTCATCCCAGGCAGACAGACATTGATCCCCTTTGAATGACACCAGAATTTAAGCCAATTATTAAAGCTGATCATCGTATCACTGTATTGTGGCATCATTCTAGGTGAAGATAGGATACTGCTCAAGGTCAGGGTCATACCTGCCTGGGATACATAATCAGAGAGCTCCTCAATGTCTCTTTTCATGTAGTCCAAGGAGGTACGTCTCAGGTCATTGACACCAGCGTGGACAAAGATTGAGTCACTTGTACCTGCTGTTGAGAGACCTGAGTGCTTGCTATGTGGCGGATTCTAGCCCGACAGGCAGCTTACTGTGACCTTCTCCTTACTCAGTCTGGTGAGCGGGACGTCAGTGTGTCTGACTATGGAGTCACCTATGACAAGTATGTTTGGTGTTGTATTTGGCCTTAAGGGCAGTGACTGCTTTGCACACTGATTTTGTTGTTTATGTGTTGTTTGTGTGGTGTATTGAGTTTGCAGTTGCTTGGGTGTCTGCTTTGGAGGCCTCTGCTGTTTAGGTAAATTTTACTCAGAGCCTCCGAGTATGTCTTAGTGTGTTTATGTGTTTGATTCAGTGGTGTGGTTGAGTTATGTGAGACTGGTATTGTGGTGTGTGTAGTTGTCTTCTCCTCCTGCCTGGTCTTGCCAGTCCTGAGTTGAGAGAGCTCAGCCTCCAGTCTGGCTAAATAGCTGCATCTCTCACAAGTGTTAGTGTTACGTGGGAGGAGGAGAGGGTTGTCCGTGTACATGAGGCAATTGTAACATTGTCTCAGAATTCCCAGATTCACCAACTGGGCAGGAGAGGACGCCAGCATCTGACCCTTCACATGCTAGAAAAAATTATGAGTTGGTATGAGACAGAAAAGTAGTGGGCTTAGCAGGGAAGTGGGCACCCTGGGGGGTTTTGCTAGTGAGAGATTTGTATAATATAGGAGTGCTTGACCTGCAAAGAGAATGCTTATAAGACAAGAGATATGCTTATAAGACAAGTGCTGAGCTTTTTGAGAAGAAAAAGCTATTTGGAACAAGTGCTGCACTTTTTAGTGTAGGTGTAAACTGTTTAGGTTCCTAACAGAGCAGTTCTAAGGGAAAAATTGAAGAACAGACTTTCTGGAGCCAGAAAGAGTTTAACCTTGTTTAACCGGCGCTGCCCAATGCTGCTCTAGTGGCAACTCCGTGCTAAATCGCGCTAAAGCATGTTAAAGCGTGCTTGATAGCAGGGGCTGGAAAGAAGCAGGAATAGACCCAAAAGGGACAATAAGACTACAGTTTCAAATCAGTAACCACCTCTACGGGGGGCAGGGAAGCTGCTCAATGTTATTCACTGCCACTGATCAACAGAGAGACCCTCCTTCAGCCCAAGCAAAAATGGCCTAACAGAAACTTTCAAACAGTTCAGGAACAGCAAGCCTGTAACTGAACTTTTTTAACTCTCAGAAAAGTGGGAAAAAAGCAAGATTTTTTTTTTTAGGTTCACAAGTAATATCAAGTTATAACAGTGCAGTAAATGACCCCACACAAGAGTGCTAGGTCTAGGACAGAAAATATGCAAGTTTTAAGAAAAAAACGATTTAAAATTAAGTGCAAACAGGAAATTCAGCAAACAGCTTTTGGTTGTGCTCTAAATACAGCTACTAATACAGAAATCAAGTTTAACAAGCCAGAAAATGCTCAAGCTAGGCAGCTATGCAGAAAAACTTAGCAAATAAACAGAGGAAAAATAGTAAAGTGCATTAATGGCTGGGGTCTACCAGACAGGTTCACTGCCATTGGAGGAGTGAGTCTAGTTGTTATTTTGGATAGCACGATCCATGCGGTCCACTAGGTGTCCATAGAATGTGTATGTAAAGGATTCAGCAGTCTGAGCCATACTTACCACTGACCCAGAGTCTCTGAAGTATACCACCATGGTTTGGAGGAGTGTGATGTTTGCTTCTGGGAAGTTCACCAAGATTACCCAGGATGGGTGTGGGGACGGGATATGGATGTTCAGTGAAATAAAGTATGTTCTGCCTTTACCAATTAGGGGTATATTGCAGGTGTGGAACATGGAGTCCCCATGTCAGTGATGATCATGTCCAATATGTTGTCCCCTCTTGTGGGTGTGGTGACTGGTTGTGCCATAGCATATGAGTTTAGAAATAGTAGCAACTGTTGGGCGAGGGTGTTGGGGCCTGAGTACTATCCACAGTCAATGTGTGGGTATTTGACGTCACCCAATATAATGGTGTTTGGGGAGACCTTCATATTGTCCAATGTTCCCAGGAAAGCTGAGTGGGGTTGCTGAGTTGGGGAGTGTAGTCTGTAGCAGGCAACAAACCAAAAGGCAGATTTGCACAATGTTAGGTGCATATGTATGGTCTGTAATGCTTTGTGCAGTGCTACCAACCTGGAGGGTGTATCTGTGATGTATATGGATACTCCCCCTATTTGTGTTGGCCATTCTGAGTTATGTGGTCAGAAAGCATGGTACAAAATATAACCTGGTAGTGCTGGTGTGCATGTGGGAGCCTGAACCATGTGTCTGTTAGTGCACAGATATTGCTATCCTCCATACTGAGGAGATTCCTGAGTGGGCACAATTTGAGGGTAATACATCTGATGTTGAGCAGCATTACCCTCAGTGTCGTGTACTCTGTAATGTCTATGGAGGTGGTTCTGTCTTTTGAGTCCCGATTAAATAAGACAGTATGGTGGCAGCAAGTGCCCTAGCCAGTATTCAAAAGTCCAAGGGTGACAGGTGCAAGCTGTCCATAGGGAAGGTACGTAGCATGTAGAGCATGTCACCACAGGTTGACAGACACTGTATCCCCTTTGAATAACACCAATATGTAAGCCAACTGTTAAACGTGATCAGTTTGTTGGTATACTGTGACATCATACTTGGTGAGTGTAAGATGCTAGATAAGGTTTGGGTAATACTGTGCTGGGCTACATGATCACAGAGTTCCTCTATATATCATGTCATGGGGTCTAGGGAGGAACGTCTGAGGTCATATGCACCAGCATGGACAATGATGGAGCCAGTCCTGGACTTGCTTTGGGGTGACCCGAGTGCATGTGTTATGTGGCGGATCCTGGCACCTGAGAGGCAGCTCAAAGTGACTATTCCCTTGTTTGACCTGGTGAGTGGGATGACAGTGTGTTTGACACTGTCACCTATTACAAGTGTATCAGGTGTGTTGTTTAGCCCAAAGGGCAGTGACTGTGTGGCACACTGACATTGTGAACTGTGTGATATGTGGGCAGTGTAGTGGGGTAGCAGTTGTATGTGTGTCTGCTTTGGAGGTGTCTGCTGCTTAGGCAGAGTGTATGTAGAGCCTCCAAATATGTGTATGTGTGATAATGTGGTTTGTTTGCTGTCACTATCGGTGTATGTGAGACTGATATGTGGTGTGTGTGGTCACCCTCACAACTTGATAGACTATGCCAGTCATGGGTCAAGAGAGCTCAGTGTCCTGTATGTCAATATTGTTACGTCTCCCACATATATGTGAGTGTGATGTGAGGAGGAGAGGGTTGTCTGTGTACATGAGGCAGATGTGACATTGTGTCATAACCACAATATTCACTAGCTGGACTGGAGAGTACACATGAAACCGACCCCTGGACATGCCAGTGTATTATGATGACATACCCTGTAGCTTGATCACAAAAGATCAGTAGGTTGTTAAGTGTGTAAAAGAGTATAACCGGGATTAGTGCTCAAGTTTGTCAGTGTTTTGTAAAGAGTAGCTGAGAAGGAGTCCAGTCTGAGAATCATGGCATGTCCTTCAGCTATGTAATAAATAGTAATGTACATGCATATATGTGCTGAGTCAGGGACAACTGTACCTTACTGACATTGCCGACATCCTGTCAGACAGGCCCATGTATACATACCCACTTCCCACTGACGATAGTCCCTGACATCATACCAGGAGATATCACATGTAGAATGACTGAACAGCTCCCCCCAAAGCCAAAAGCATGGCAGCAATTGGATTACATTGTTCCCCAATATGTGTCATGGATGCACTACAGAACAAACAGACCCTGCACCTGAACAGTCTGTTGAGCCTCACCCACTCTGCAGGACCTGGAACCGTCAAATGTGTTACAGCAACATATGGCACTGCCCACATGTGTGGGTGCACAACACACCATGGGACGTATAGTCCAGTAAGCCTATAAAGTCTGATCTGCAAGGCCATGGAGTGCATCATGGCAGAAGTCATAAACAGAGCTATTGGAAACCGACAAACACACAACATTACCAACTGTGGTATGTTCATGTGCAGATCATGGTTGCCAAGCATGCTACACCATCTGCAAGGCAGCCACCCAGGACATACATCATGGAACAGAGCTACACATGTCCCACATAGACTTTGAACAGCTCTTCATCAACGTCACAGACACATGTTGTATCCACAAAACCAACAATCTGTGCATAGATATGTGTTGACATATGAAGGGATATCAATGTGTCCACAGATAGATCACACAAGGTGAGACTCATGGGTCCTGTACAAGCTGTTGATACCTGCCGACCTGCATGGATCATTCCTGGGATTGCATAAAAATGTGTACACACATTACCATATCCAGTCTGATGATGTCATCATCCTACAAATATACCAGGAGAAAAGAAGAAACCCGGTAAAGCATATAGCACGTCGTGTTAATGTGTATCTCTCTAGTATCATAACATAGTTAGGTACAGGTTTGAATTCTACAAACACCGAGTGTGTGTGGGTGCTGTATGTGTGTGATTTCCTTTGAGAGGAGTAGCCTTTTTGGAGACTGGGAAAACACATTAAGAGAGGTACATCCCTCTTTGCAAAGTCTGATGATGTCAGCATCCTACAAATGTTCAAGGAGAACAAAAGCCACCCAGTGTTGCATATAGCACACCGTGTTAATGCGTATCTCTCTAATATCATAGCATAGTTTGGTAGGGGGTTTGAATCCTACAAACACTGAGTGTGTGTGTTTGTGGGGGTGGTATGTGTGTGATTTCCTTTGAGAGGAGTAACCTTGTTGGAGAGTGGGAAAACACATTAAGAAAGGTACATCCCTCTTTGGAAAGTCTGATGATGTCAGCATCCTACAAATGTTCAAGGAGAACAAAAAACACCCAGTATTGCCTATAGCATGCCGTGTTAATGCGTATCTCTTTAGTATCATAGTATAGTTAGGTAGGGGTTTGAGTCCTGCAAATGCTCAGTGTGTGTGTGCCACAGGTGGTCAATGCAGTGTGGGTTTTGCTTTTACTACGGTATGACATATGTTTCAAACAGTATGTGCATTGCACACATCGGGTATCTGTATGTCAAATAAATATGTGTACATGTGACCTCAATCAGTACATAGGTGTGAAGCCTGCATACTACATGAGTACATTTGTTACCTTCAACAGATTGTGCCGCTGCTTCTCAGATCATAGGTCACATATGTATATATGCGTCAAGCCCTGCCAATGTAGTGATCTGTGGCCAAGGACATCTCTGCCACACACACCCATGACAAGTATTATAGAGTACTGTGAGTGAGGGTAATTGCCGGGGTATATGTCAGACATGTTCATACACAACAACGACTGGCAATAATGGACAGTCATTATAGTCATACACCAGCCCTGTGGATATGCATGCAGGCCCCTAATGTGTTATGTGAAACACCGAGGGACCCCACAATACCTATGGATATGTGGATACCAAGGGGCAGATGACATAACACATGTCTGTCTGTACACATTGGTACCCAACATACATGTTGAGGGCTACCACATATGTGGTACTGTCGGGATAGTATGTATAGTAAATGCAGATGACTATGCCATAGACGGCTTACTGCTATACAGCATGTCTTGGACAACAGGTATCTGTCTGTATGATACCGTTGTGTAGGATATGCGTCCCATCCAGGGAATGCAATGTAGGCCAATGCATGCATTTCCAGATGTGGATGGACATATCCCTAGTGTGTTTGCATGTACCTAAAAGGGCTATATGCCACACAGGTGTGGTCCCAGGAACATGTGGTGGTCAATACCACTGGTTATTGTTATAGTATAGTACTGGAAGGATTCAACTGTTACTGAGTTCCCTACAACTGTGAGTCATTTGTCAGGACATCATCTAATGACTGGTTATAGTCATGCTGTTGAGGTGGTGTATACTACCAGACTGCAGATCATTGACAGATATCAACAGTATCACTCACAGCATAGTGCCAACCCATGTCATACACACATGTGTACACATGTTAGTACATATCTGTAGTAGAATGCATACTGGCCATCGAAAGATACCATGAGATGTTAATAATATGTAGAACAGAGTATGTCGCACATCCCATGTGTCTACTATGCACGTACATGCAGACAGTGCGCACACACCACCGCTAATTTGTAATGTACACATCACACACAAACTGTCCACTCACTAAAACATGCTGGCAACACTATACACTTCAGACAAGTGGCACATGGGTGGACAATACATACTCAGACCTAACACTGGTGTAGACAATGCTACAATGACTATCACAGCTGTGATGCATAATGCCTGCTCAGATATACCTACAGGATATCATTACACGTTCCTGTTGGCAACTTGCTACTATTGCTACACTGCTATAATGTCACCCTGTGCATCAGAACCATGTTAGCCTGTTCCTGCATCAATGTTACAGATGACAGGAGGTGGCACAGGTGTCATCATATGCACAGATGTGTTGTTGGTTTGCCAGAGCCTGACATTGACCCATCCGATTGGCATGTCTGTGTGTGTGTGTGTGTGTGTGTGTGTGTGTGTGTGTGTGTGTGTGTGTGTGTGTGTGTGTGTGTGTGTGAGGGACAACAGTACTGCATGGGCCAATGTTGATGTAATTTGTGTGTATGTGTGAGCCCTAGTTGTTTGGTTAATGTGTGTGTGTCTGCATGCACACAACTCCACCATGTGGCTGCCATATACGGGCGGTTGTGGGACAGCCACAGACTGTACCTGCTAGGCCATACAGGTTACTGTCTCCAGCCACAGACATGGTACCTGTGCCTAGCAGGGGTGCTATGGGCAGTATCGGGTACCAACCCTGACTGGGTGCTATCATCAGAGGCAGAGGTATGATGACTGGACCCATGTCCCTGCTGGGACTGGCCAGTGCCACGGGAGCGGCTGTGATCCATAGTCTGTCCGCGACGACTGCCAGCTGATGCTGTTGCTGGCATGTGTCCGCGTCGGCTTTTCATCCATCCCGCACGGTCCTGGCCCATGGCTAACACATTGTGGAGGACATCTAATGTCTCCCTCCAATGGCTATCAATGACCTCAGTGTAATTCCGGATGGCACCGGCAAGGTCACGGATGCTGTCATTTATAGCAGTGTAATGGGCCCTCTGCGCCCTTAGTCCCTGTCGGGTGTACTGTTCCATACGTGCCTATGCCTGCATTACAGCCCGGAACATACTGGAGGTTGTAATACCTCTGGGGGCACATCTGGCAGGGGCAATACGACCAGTGGTGCTCCCCCAAGAACCCCTGGACATCCGCCTATGTGGTACCGTTCCCATAATCTGGCTATGGCTGTTGTGAGGGGATACACGTGCCATAGATACCAAACTCTCCTGGTCAATGCCAACTGCATGCTGTCCCTCAGCTAAGGCCATTGGTGACGAGGGATGTATTGGCAGTATGAGTGTGCGCATAGATAGGGTTGAACGCTGTGATTGTCGATTGGTGGACCAACGACAGACCCTGTCAGACCTTCCTGTGCCACAATACATGTCTCATCATCTCCACTATTAGTGGCGGTGACATCAGGTTCCCTGCTGCATTCAGCCACCCCTAACTCAGCACCTGTGGAAGGAAGACAGGAAACACATTTTACAATCTGTACATGATGTTAGCACACATGAACACATGCACACATGAACGCATGTACACATGAACACATGCACACATGCACACATGAACACATTCACACATGAACACATGAACACATGAACATATGCACACACACACACACACACACACACACACACACACACACACACACACACACACACACACACATGCACACACAAACACATGAACACATGCAACCATGCACACATGAACAAATGCACACATGAACACATGCACACATGAACACATGCACACATGCACACATGCACAGAAATACACTGCTCACCACAGCACACACACACACACACACACACACACACACACACACACACCAGCAATCCAACACATACACAATAGTGAGTGATGGTGGGTGACAGTATCACAAGGCAAACAGTCACCACACACGTGTCAGCATGCAGAATATGTGTTGCTCAAGACCATGCAGTGCAAGTGTAGATGGCCCTATCTAATGACATTATACATGGCTTTGATGCATGTGTATAGTTGTTCAGTGATTGGCTACACCCTGGAACAGAATGTGTACATGGACACAACATTGCTGTGCAAGTATTATCCGCTCTGCAATGTCATGTGCACCATCACTCAATGGTATACATACCATGGCTGCATGTGTTATCTGTGTGACACATAGATTGCCATGTCTGATGACAGTGTCTGTGTCCATAGCACATAATAGTGGGCACAGGTGTAGCAAATGCATGCAATGTACAGACATGGGATGAGTGGTGCATGTAGACATGAAGGAATCCCAATGCTTGACAAGGACATTGTACAGTGGTTATGGTGAGTGTGGGACATATTGCAGATATGTCAGTGCCAGCCATGACATGGCATGCTACACGACTGCAACATTAAACACCACACATACCCAATGTGTGTCATGTGACCTATACACCCAATAGCATTCCAGGACATATATGTGACTCTTTGTACAGATGGCGACTGCTGTGCAAAATGTGTATACTGGCATATGTAAGCACACACACAACATGCTATGCATAGTGTGTATAGGTGCATATGTTTGCACACATAGAACAATGTGGTGCACAGCAAAGACCGCTATGTGTAGTACTGTGGTCACTGTAACCGGATGGGGTGTAGTACCATGTACCATCATCATAATCATGCATTCTGTGGTCACTCATGGCTACTACTGTGTGACAGACCACCGCCTAGCATGCTGTACCTGAACTGCAGTGCCGTGGCTACGTTCACTATTACACAGCCACTTTGCACAAGGGTGTATGAGGTGCCCCATATGGAGCATTGCCTAACATGACTGTGTTATGTGTTGAAGAGTGTTGCACAGCCCCATGATAGGCCTCTACCCCTGAGGTACATCATGTGTGTGTGGATGACATGTGGGAAACTGAAGTGTGACCTTACGCGGGTGTGTGGTTACGCCATATGCAGCATGTCTTTGTGTACTGCATGTGATAAATGTGTTATGTTGTGTACAGGTGTTGCAACTATGCCTATTCAATGTGCAGTACTGGGTTGCCACAACTGTGTGTTATGCTCTGTGTATTGCATGTCATTGAGGCAGCTACTGACATTACTGAGCTGTGCAATGTCTCACAGCAAACATGCATGGCATGCATTATGCGTAGGTGTGTTATGTGTACATGGTCTACACCTCACCTATGACATGCATATTTCATTACCAACATTGCAGGTATAACACACTCACCAGCATGGATCGGCTGCCCTGCTGTCACACCAGAGGGACCTATGAGAATATGAGAGGGTTCGTCAGTGGCCACAACTGTGGCGTTGCTACAGTGGGTATGCTAAACTGCAGTACAACAACAGTCAACAGTCACAGGTGTAGAGATATTATTCAAACTATCAGTATTGCACAACACTAGGCAGCGGAACTGCTAAACGCACAGTCCACATCTCACGTAGACATAATCTAACAATACAGTTAACTGTAGTCTACAGATAGGGCATGTTACCTGCTTGCTCCAGGTGGATGCGCTGGGTGGCTCTGGCCTTCATTACAACACATGTCAGAGGTTGATGTTGCTGTTGTCCAGGAGCCACCATGCTTAACAGCAGCTCCTCCACTCTGGGAGGGGGGGATGAATGGCCACCCCACCACCTGTGGCAAGCTGCTGTCTTTGGATATCAGACGCACGCCGCCAGACTTGTCTAATTAAAATCACTGCAGTAATGGCGTACCTGCTCATATGTCCAGTTATGCATGCCTATGTCATTTACCTGATGAACAAGTTCCTGCACAGTGCAGTCTGCTCCTGCTGGTGCTGACTGCTTCTGGAGAACAGCATTGCGTACTGCAGCAATTGGCTTTGCAGTATCACCTCTTCCTCATCCGCTGTGTATGCTGGGTTGCATTGGTGGGCCATCTGGCTGAAAAAGATATGAAAAATATGTGTGAGAGTGCCCTGTGGCACACTTTCCACCTTTACCCACATATATCACTTTACTGACATATATACTATCCAATTGTCTGTCAGAGGTTACACACGTTCAATACCACTCATTGGTTCTCAGGCCACAACTAACTAACACTGCTTGGCACACTCTATATATCACACCACTTTACAACAGTACCCGCACACTGTTTGTGACACATTGCACAACCTCAAGACAGGGGTGTATATCACACCAATGCACAAACAGAGATGTCATCCATTGCAATGGATGTAAAGTACAGGTACAGTAGTACCAATCAACCACCCTAGTCATTGATGCCATAGCCCTGCCTAACAGATGTGTACAGTTGTTACTATAGGTGGCATACTGCTGTAACAGAGTATATATGTTGCTGGATACACACGTTTACCCTGTAACACACATATGATTGCAGCCATTGTACAGGCATAAGTACACACACATCAGACAAACATACAAAGCACAACTGTATGCCAACACAGATGAGCATTACCTGTGTACCATACGGTACTGTGTGCCACTACTTACATACCCTTATGCCTGTGTTCTGTCCTCTGTGCAGACTACAGGAAACACACATGACAGTGTTTCCAAGCAATGTGAACGCACACCATACTGTGCTGTTTAGGCCTACAGCTTCATGTAGTACTACAGTTCATATTGGTGATGGATTCACCAGCAATACCACTCACTAAGCATACATGTATTGCTTTAGCCTACAATGAGACACCACATTCATCAACGGAGAACTATGTCACATTATATGCCATACTACTATGTCTGCCTAACAGTACATTACACATCAGTTGCTGTCCTCACAGCTAGGATAGGCACTAACATGTCAGATACAACCTCACACTAAGCTATCACACCTTTACAGACTTTGCACACATTCAGCGTTACACTTATCCAACCTCACATAGCAGATATTGCATTAAGTACATGTGTGAGTGCATAGTGTAATAGGTAGGTAATATGCTATTGGCCCTAGGGCCTAGGGCAGCCTAGCTATATGCTACTCTGGCCTTTGACACACATGTACCTTGATTTCACTTGCCCCTGCCAACCAGAACCACAGAGGTGTTTCCTGGGGTGTATTACCAATCTCCCACACAATCATAAGGAGTATTTATAACAACTGCTAAGGAGGAACCTTGTTTGCTATTGCTATGTGGTCTATTCCGGTGTATGGCATATCTCTGAGATGGGAACCTATCCCTCCAGCATGTGCTGTTTAGTGAGCTGACAAGGTTTAGGACTCTAGACCATGTATCCCGGAGGGATTGTGATATGTTGCCATGGTGGTTGTCACCCAGCTATGGGTGTGACATACCTCTGTATGTCTGGCAGAGGTCACCTCTGTGTGGCCAGTATGCAATACAGTGCAGTTGGGGTTTTGTGAGTCAGTCTGCATAGGGCATCTGTTTGCGGCCAGTATTACCCTTTGGGAGGTATGTCTGCGGCCTTTTCACCTGGTGTAGTTGTCATGTGAGGTACATACTACACAGGATATTGTGATGAGTAGAGGGGAACTTTACCCTATGCTTCCATAGATGACATACCTGTTGTCATGACACATACCACACAGACAGATTACAGGTGTAGTGTGGCATTGTCTTCATCAAAGTGGAGGCTACTGTCCACCAGTGTCCCATATTCCCTTATCACACCTTCACTGTTAGGTAGATCTCTACCTATGTGGTAGTTAATGGGTACACTTTTTTGGGAAGGTGGAATGGCACTGCAGTATCAACACTTGTCTACAGTCCATGCCTTGGACACCACACACCTGTTGCTGTACATATGACCCTGTGTGTCTCTCTCTCTCACTCTATATGTGTATATATATATATATATATATATATATATATATATATATATATATATATATATATATATATATATATATATATGCATATCTGTACACATACATGTACACATCCATTGCTGTACACATGGATGTACATATAGGTACATGTACAGTCCACCTTTCATGGTGGGGATATCACTTATGCGACAGTTGTGGGATGTACTGGTATGTGATTATATTGCTCAGTGTTGTGCAGAATGCATGTGGGTGTCCTCAGCCCTTGGAGCATTAGCAAGCCTCACTGGCTGTAACACAGCAGATCTGACAAATCTGTCCCAAAGCATTTAACCACCACATGACATATATCAGCACACTGCGTGCTGTTTTCTAGGCCACACACTACGACCTACATGGATATATGCACATATCAACCTTCACTGACAGATATCTGTCCACCCTTCACTAACAGTTGCAGTATGTCCCTTGCCCTATGCACATGTGCAGATACAGATAGATACGTACTGCTGCCACACATGGATGATTTGCAGTGTGTTGAGTACTCTTCAGGAACATCTACTACATGCCAACACATACATGTGAGTTACATACCTTACCTTTGTATTTCCCTGTTCCGTGTGTTACGGTTTTGTAGTTTTTTTTTTTTATTGGTGGTTTGTTTTGGGTTTTCGCCCTCTATTTAACTTTCTGTCTCAGTTTCTCACTCTGTTCTGTCTCTGTCTCAGTCTGTGTCTGTGTCCGTGTCTCTCTCTCTCTCACTCTCTATCTCACAGCACCTGCAATGATATAATTGTATGTGTGGACTGCAGGTACAGCCTGCTTTTCTAGGTATCTGCACTTGTGCATGTGACAGCCTCTGCACCAATTGCTGCACACCATTCAGCAATTGCATACAGCCTGCTGTGTGGTGATTGCCTTACTCACTGTGATTGCAGCCCACTGCTATAAAATGTTAGGTTAGGTAGGCATAGCCCTTTCAGCTTTCCAAGGTGGGGCCCATGCTTGTTTGCTCTGGACACCGTTGTGTCAGTCAGAAGGTTGGTATATGTCTCTTATCTGATGCTAGGGTTGTAGCCAGTTATATGCATGTTGTACTCAAACCTGAATGTTGCTGCTTCCAGTACACACATCTCAGTGTAGATATGTACGCACCCCTCCAAATGCTAACACAGGATACATGGGAGTATGTACTTTTTTCACATTTACACAATTAACTGCCATACAAATGTGGTTAGTGCACTGTATTCCTGTAGCACATGCAGTGTTTGTGAACTGCTATACTGTAATTATTACGTTATTCACTTCTGCACAGTTTGTGGTTTGTTTTTGTTGACATTAGCACAGGTTGCTCAACACAACTGGACATATTTCAGTACTGAGTATGCCTACCTACACCCTGTTTTTTGATCCTGAATTTACAGGTGTGTTGTACCTTTGGGTAGGGGTGCAGAACTGCAAAGAGCATTTTTTATTATCATGTGAGGTTTATTTTGCTGAACATACAGGGTTGCTGTGTACCTGTTAGTCTATCAAAGCAAGTAGTCTGTCTGTGTAGCTCACACATGTGGACATATCCAGATGGTAGCTAGAGGTTAGCCTAGTATATTTTGTCTGTGCACCACAACAGCCTTTTCAGCAGTGGGACATTGGCATTGTCACAGTTGTTTACTAGCAGTACATGGCAACATCCTGTGATATTTCTGTGTTGTACTCCTACATAAGGGCATGCTTGTGGAACTCCTTCCAAAGCTATTTGCAGAGTGTGTAACAGCAGTAATGCTGATATGCCTGTGTATTCCTGCCTCTGCCAGGCCTCACATACTCTCAGGTATATATTTGAACGGCCTCAGTGAAAGGTACATATAAGTGAGATACACCTGCAATATATTACGACATATTGCAGTTGAGACTTTCTTGGGAATCAGAGCATATGTATAAGTACACCTTTTCTGGAGTGCATGCAGTGTCTACTCTCACCTATTGACATTATTCACTACATGTGATTCCACACTTGTCTGGCTACAGTTAGTACTTTTCAGAGTGGTTCAGTGGGGCACAGCTAACATTGGTTTACAAATCAGGGACATCCCTGTAAATCTGTTACAGTTGGGGAGTCTGGCCTCTACCCTGTTCACCTTTGCCAGTATTTATACTGGTCTGATACTGTGTGGTGTTTGTAAGGTGTTACTCTAACATTATTCCCTGCTAGGATGGCTGGTTCTCCTTTCACAGTCATGTCATGCAATTCCACAACAACTGCTGGTAAAGACCCACAGAACAGGATTTGTGTTATACCATTCCTATTTTCCATTTACATTCATTGTAATGCATGATATATTTATGTCAGAAGCAAGTTATTTGTATATTGGCTGTGGATTAGTGGCAATTCATGCAGTCTATTGTGTCAATGGTCTGGGGTTTGAGACTGGCAGAGGTTTTTTCTTTTGCTGCTCAGCAGAACAAGGGCCCTGCCATAGAGTGACTAAGGTACTTTTAAGCAGTTGTCAGTGGGTTTGCATGACACTTAGCGATACTTAGCTAAGCGCACACATGCGCACACTCCCTTAAACCCACTTACTACCGCTTAAAAGTGCTTACTCCCACTAACCCCCGCGCTAATTTCATTTATGAAAAGAAAATGGGGAGATAGGAAAGTGGTGTAAAATGGGGCACAAAGAGGGGCAGACAATAGGTAAACAAGCTCAGGATGTGCAGGACGAGTGTAGGGAAGGTCCATAGCTGCCCATTTCTTTAACAGCAACAACTGTGCATATGCAATGAATTTGGAGTGAAATTTGAAACCTTCCACCCCTGGGAAAGGGGTGAGGACAACAAAGTATGTTATACTGCCAGTTCTAATTATCAGTTTACTTGTCCAATGGACATGTGTGTGAAATGGGCAGCTATGTATGGGGTGTAATTTCTTTGTGGGTACAGATTGCCCTTTTTTTTTTTTTTTTTTTTTCAGGTGAGAGTGGGAAGTGTGGTAGCGGAAGTAGGTATGTCCGGGGAGGTAGGTTGGGAAGGTAAACAGACAAGACAGACAAGATGCATACAGGGGCAGTGTATGACACATGGAGTGAGTGAACACAATTGATGGGGTCAGATGTTTAGAAATTGCAAGCCCATGAGTCCACAGATGGTAATAGTGGAACTGAGATCCCCATCCATGGGCAGTCACCACTGAACCTTCACAGCCCCAAGGGTGGCTGTGCTAGGGGCTGTGTAGGACAGGCAGGCTCACCTGTGAGATGCACCACTCTCGCCTCAAGCTGGCATAGGAGATCAGCGACTGAACGCTGGATCTCCCTACGCACCACAGCCCGGACCCTTTGAAGGGTCACAGGTGGCCCTTATCTGCCGACGCTTCACGGGGGGGATTAGCCCCATCCCCTGCAGTGCTTCCACCCGAAGGTGGCACAGGACCAATGGAGGAGTGAAGCCTGGGCTGGGCACCGGACCTACTGGTGCCAGGTGCACTCGCCAGCTGAGGAGGGACAGGTGGGTCAGCTGGGACCGGCCTTCCCATACATTCTGTGATTAGGTGTGTTTAATGACAACATAAGCAAAACAGCATTCCAGATTAGTTGTAACAGCATGCAGTAATATTCCCATTAACCCAACACACCAAGGTTACAACAGTTGAACAGCAAGCATAACACATGCATATATTGAACCACAGTAGATATTCCAACAGCATGCAGGGATGTTTGGTAGCAACAGGCCACCATGATTGTGGCATTTAAACAGGGCACATGCATCAATGTGAATGCAAATATTTATAGAACAATAGGATATATGTCCCAACAAATATTTAAGATTACACATACCCATTGAGGTGTGGAATTGCATGGTTTATGCACATACAGTAGGGTGTAGAAAAAACCTTGGTTAACAACTTATAATGACCTTTTAGTCTACACTACATTCCTAGTGACTGCAAGTGTATATCCCCTACATGTATTATTACACTTGCCACCATACATTAGGTTGTGTAATGGGTTTGGCTAGTTCAATATATGCCTGACCTATATCTGACATACTAACTGTCCAGGATGCAGATGTTACTGCTACATATTTCGTGATTGCATTTATATTTCTTTATCTACATATCTGGGATGTTTTCACATGACATTTTCACTTCGATTTGTACAGAACCCTGCATTTCTTGACACACACCTTTCTGGGGAAAAAATAACATGCTACACGTGTGCCAGATTTACTTATTCATGCCAGCCAGTAACTGACTGTTGTGGACTGTATATATGTTTCACAGCTACTAGCACTTCCATCACCCACTTTATATGGGACTGCACAACTCTGGGTTGCCAGCACCTTTTTAAACAGTACTGTTTGTATAATGCAAGGGTACAACAACATTTCAGACTCTGTGACACAGACACACTCCAGGTTTTAGACCTTTATTAATGACATTACACACTTTTCCACAGGCTCACTCCTTTATTTGTTTTAATGGTGTATATGGCAGACATGTTCAAGACATATTATACCTTTATTAATAGGTTAGAGCACTCTTTTTTCAGGCTCACTCACTTATTTTATATGACAGTGCCTGCAGAGATATTATTCCAGACATGTTACCTTTCTTAATGAGTAACTACACTCTTTTTCTGCCTCTCTGACGTTTTTATCTGACAGTACATGCAGAGGACTTATTCAGGCAATTTTATAGTTGTATTATTGGACTACAACACTTTCTTTCATGCTCTCTCCCATATTTTATATAACAATACTTGCAGAACAATCACTAACCTGCCTGGTGGCGCAGCCTTAGCAGCCTATCAGCATAGGCTTGCTGATTCGTAGCATGGTCACCTGCAGCTGTAAAGGAAATGAAGGGATATTGAGACATACCTATCCGTTATACATACTACATTATCAATTCTTCATACTGCATTCCATGGCTACATACTCAGTTGTGAGGCATCCCGCATCCCATGGGCCTCCTGTATCCATTGGTTCAGGCGGTCTTGCTTTCATCTCTTCAGGTCTGCATGGTGGTGACGGACCTGCTCACCAGTCCGAGGAATGCTTGTAGCACTGGTGAGGTCATGAACTAACCAGTTCCAAGCCTCTGCCTTGTACTCCATCCCTTGGAACTGGCCCTGCAGGAGTCTTGACTCATGATGGTGGACAAGGAGCCAAACCATGTATTTCAACTCCTCGATGCCCCAACGTTGCGCTCTGAAGTGTGTTCCCTCTCCGACATAAGACATTCTAACTGCAGATGTGAGCTACAATCAGTTATGGTGTGTATTCCCGCCTGTGGGGCTTAAATATGCCGCATTTCCCGCATTTTTTGTGATTGGCCATTTTGTAAAATTCTCGGCTGACTGCAGACCTGCTTAGTAATGGTTAAACTACCATTAGTAAGTATATGAATGTTAACAGTGGCTGTTTCTCCTATGTTGTCATGGCTTAGTGGTTCTGTACTTTGCTTCTGATGCACAGAGTCCTTGGTTCGAACCTGGTCATTCATTTTATTTTCATACTGTCCAGACAGGCTAGGGGGTGTGGCTGTATTTAAGCAACTTTGCTCTACGTTGCTCCTCGGTGCCCTACGGTGCCCTGGTTGGCACGGTGCGCAAATCCACGCACATTGCGCTGGGTAAAGTGCTATTAAACTATGTGCAACTCTATTGCGATGGGTAAAGTGCTATTGAACTATGGGCAACTCTATTGCGCTGGGTAAAGTGCTATTAAACTATGGGAAACTCTATTGCACTGGGTGAAGCGCTGCTTAACTGCAGGCAATTTTATATCAGGATCCTTTAAAATATTTATTTTATTCACTGATACATTGGCCATTTCACTGCTTTTTAGTTATGTTTAAACATATTTGTTAGGTATTATTCCATATACTGATTTAAAAAAATAAATACGAAGGGGAGTGGTGGGACTTGAACCATGAATGCCTCTTCTTTGTGCGAACGTTCTACCATTATGCTATTGCTCTTTGGTGTGATTTGCATAAACATTCTTTTTTATGCTCTTCCATATCAGAATTGCTAACTGTAGCTAAGCAATGGGCACACCCACGCACACACGTGCAAATACAGGCAGCTATTTTGGGAATTTAAAACAAATTTAATGTTATGCATTTTAGAACTGTGATGGGGATTTACAATATCAGACAGTGAGGTGTTGGGTGCAGGGACATTTGAGCGGACTCGCTCTACATTGCTCCTCGGTGCCCTACGGTGCCCTGGTTGGCACGGTGTGCAAATCCGCGCACATTGCGCTGGGTAAAGTGCTATTAAACTATGTGCTGTTTGAGTTTTTATTCAAATGTTGCGACTTGGGGCATGTTGATTTAGGATTGAAAGGAATGTTGAACTGAAGTGTTCAACAGCCTTATTAAGTGTGAGATGTTTTAGAGAGGTCCAATTGTATTGTGAAAGTTCTGTTTGAAACTGTTCGGGATTAAATTGTTTTTTGGAGTGAAGTGTTCTGAAAGTGGTAGGTAAGGAGGGGAGTGGTGGGACTTGAACCATGAATGCCTCTTCTTTGTGCGAACGCTCTACCATTACGCTATTGCTCTTTGGTGTGATTTGCATAAACATTCTTTTTTATGCTCTTCCGGGCCGCCACTGATCTTCAGGGATGGTTTTCTTTTTTCCGGGAGTTTCCTGATTGTGCTCTTTAACATGAACAGGCTGTGATATGACCCTGTTAGGATAAAGCTGATTATGAACATAAGCAAGGTAAGCACTAGAGAGATCAGTAGCCCAGAGTGACTGTTCTCAGTGCAAACCTTGGATTTTAAGAAAAGCTGATGCTTCTGATCTTCAGGGATGGTTTTCTTTTTTCAGGGAGTTTTATAAACAGTCAGAACACCAGCTACTGCAACTTTCAACTTCATTGCAGAAGAATTCATTGCAATCAGTGGCGGCCCGGAAGAGCATAAAAAAGAATGTTTATGCAAATCACACCAAAGAGCAATAGCGTAATGGTAGAGCTGCTCAGACAAAGAAGAGGCATTCATGGTTCAAGTCCCACCACTCCCCTCCTTACCTACCACTTTCAGAACCCTTCACTCCAAAAAACAATTTAATCCCGAACAGTTTCAAACAGAACTTTCACAATACAATTGGACCTCTCTAAAACATCTCACACTTAATAAGGCTGTTGAACACTTCAATTCAACATTCCTTTCAATCCTAAATCAACATCATTAGAATAAAACTCAAAAAGCACCCTGGCTTTCATCCACTACTAAGCAGAAAATCTTCCTCAGAAATAAATCTTGGAAGAAATGGCGTTCCTCTAAAAACCCAACACATCATCAAACCTTTAGAGAACTCAGGAACATTACCAAAAAAGCCATCCTTTCAGATAAAAAGAATTATTACTTTGAACTTCAGCAATCCACAGAAATGAACCAAAAAAGTTCTGGTCTAGTATTAACAATTTACTTACCCCAGGTAAGACAGTTACTCCTAACCCTCAGGATTCCGACCCTGATGATCCCACCTTAATAGCTAATAACTTCAATACTTTCTTCACTACCTCCATACAAAGTCTAGCTAACCACCTATCACCTGACACTTCTCAACTCCTTTAAGTTACTTCAATGACTCTCTGCCTCCCCTTCAACTACAACCTATATCTACCTCCTATATACAATCTCTTTTACAAAAACTTAAACCCACTACCCCTTCAGCTGATAAACTTCCTGCTGAATTCCTGCAAATAGCAGCTAAAGCTATAGCCTACCCTGTCTCTATTCTAATAAACAGATCCATAAAAGAATGTACTTTTCCTGCTATCTGGAAGATATCACATATCATACCCTTACACAAGGAGGTAAGTCTACTGACCTCTCTAACTTCCGTCCCATAGCACTATTATCTCCTCTAGCTAAAATCATGGAAAAATGCATACACAAACAACTACTTAACCATCTCCTCCATAACAATCTACTAGCTAACACTCAACATGGATTTAGACCTTCACATAGTACCACCACTGCTTTACTTTTTTACCAACGCTATCAACTGTAACCGTAACAACAATAAACTAACCTCTTCTCTCTTCCTAGACCTATCAAAAGCCTTTGATATGGTAAACCATACACTTCTCTTACACATACTTAAATCCCTTGCCTTGCATTCCTCTTCCTTAACCTGGTTTTCATCCTATCTTGAAAACCGCCAACAAGCAGTACTCTGGAAAAACTCACTATCTGCTCTATGTCCTATCTCCTTAGGAGTACCTCAAGGATCTATACTAGGTCCACTTTTATTTTCGATCTTTATTAATGATCTCCAATCATCTATTCAAAACACTACCTGTATACAATATGCTGATGATTCTACCATTATTTGTACAGCTTCCTCTCAAACAGAACTCAGGCACTCACACAAACAACCTTCTCAACCATTGAACAGTGGTTCTCGAATAGATGTCTTCTTCTGAACCCAAAAACAAACTATTACTCTTTCACCTACCCACAAATCTACTCAACTAAACTTCACTATTACTACAACTGATAATTCCCACATTTCACCAGACCCTACAACAAAACTGCTTGGTGTTACTATTGATAATAATCTTAACTATGATTATCACATCAATAACACAATAAAAGCAGTTAATAAAAAGATTGGTTCACTATACAGAATCAAGCCCTTCCTCACACCTGAAGCACGGACCACCCTAGCCCAAACACATCTTATCTCCACCCTTTTGTATGCTTCTTCTATTTATACTAATCTCTCTAAAAACAACCTCAGGAAATTGACTACATCTTACCATAATATTGCTTGATTTGCTACAGCATCTCAATCTAGAACTCACCACTGTATAAATTTAAAACATTTACACTGGCTAGAACTTCCTAATAAGCTTATCTATCAACAACTCCTAATAGCACACAAAATCCTATATCAAACATCAAAAACACCTGCTCTTAGCAGCCTCCTAACTCCCTATAATAACCTGAAACAACTACGTTCTTCAGAGAAGTTACAAGTTAACACTACTAGAACCACTAACTCTGCAGGAAACCACCTATTCTCCAACTCAGTTGGCAAAATATGGAATAATCTTCCCTCACACATATCCTCTCTAGCCACTCTTCCACTCTTCAAGAAACAACTCCTAATACATCTGAACAAATTCTGGCTATGCTCTTGTACCAATCCTGACTAACTACTTCCATCTATTCACTATCATAATTCTCTAGTCATCACTGCAATTACGGTTGCCACCCGTCCCGTTGTCAGCGGGACACTCACGGTTTGAGTGCTCTCATCCCGCTTCCCGTGGGACTTTAAAAGTCCGTTTTTCCCTTTGCGCTTATTTAAAATTGCGGCGGAAAAGCCGAAAATACTTCCGGTTTTCCACGGCAATGCGGCTCGTCACCACCGGACCTGCAGTTAGAGGATTCTCTGCTAGGTCGGGTGGTAATGCAGCACAGTAATTGGCTGCAGCTATTTGTAGGCGGGAACTTCTTGTGAAGAGCCCCATAAAGGTCGCAGCTGTAGAGCACTAAGCTCTATAGCAGCCGGACAAAAGATCTGAATTTTTCGCCAGCATTAAACTTGAAGCCAGCATTGAAGCCAGCATTGAAGCCAATCCAGCAAGGAGCCAGCCCAGCCAGCCAGCCAGCAAGGGAGTCAGCCCAGCCAGCCAGCAAGGGAGTCAGCCCAGCCAGCCAGCCAGCAAGGGAGTCAGCCCAGCCAGCCAGCAAGGAGTCAGCCCAGCCAGCCAGCCAGCAAGGAAGAGTCAGCCCAGCCAGCAAGGGAGTCAGCCCAGCCAGCCAGCAAGGGAGTCAGCCCAGCCAGCCAGCAAAGTCAGCCCAGCCAGCCAGCAAAGTCAGCCCATCCAGCCAGCAAGGGAGTCAGCCCAGCCAGCAAGGGAGCCAGCCCAGCCAGCCAGCAAGGGAGCCAGCCCAGCCAGCAAGGGAGCCAGCCAGCCCAGCAATAACTGAGTGGTAAGTAGATAATTGCATTTTGTGGCTTTAGTTATTTAAAATGGGAATAGTGTGCTTTATTTAAGTTTTTAATGTTTAGGGTAGATGGGGATGTAGTATGTAGTATTTAAATCTGTGCAGTGGTTATTTTGAGACTTTTGTACTAGTTTAAAATGGGAATATATTGTGGTTTAATTTTTTAATGTTTAAAGGCAGATGGTGGGTGCAGTAAATATTTAAATCTGTAGTAGTTAGTTTAATATTTTTGTGTAGTAGTTTTTAAAGAGATAAAACCTGAATGTATATGCAATTGTTATTATGCTTGGGGGGTATGATTTGGAAGCATTACTTTTAAAAGGCTGAACTGTGTATAGAAGTTGTTTGTTTCTGTTGGGGGGCAGTGAAATATAAACTTAGTGTGATGCATTTCTATTGTCGTAGCTTTTTCTGGGTATTGTCTGTATGCATATAGGAATTGTTTGAGCATAGTTTGTATTTTTGTATGGAAATATGCACTATAATGCTGTTTTCAGGAAGTTACGATATACTGTTTAGGTAACTTTTCCTGTTCCTGCAAGTCCATGTCTGTGGTACAAGTCTACCTTTTGAGGGGGAATGTTAACAGTTAATGTAATTCATTTATTATTCTAGTAGGTACGTTGCCAATTTGCCAAAGCTGTTTCAAGATTGTTTTCATTTATACTTGTAAATGTGTGCATTTAATTTATTATGCATTTTAAAAAGGTTAAAATGTACTGTTTTGCTTGTAATGTGAATATGGGTGTGTTACTTTTACTTGGGCCTGTTTATTGCATTGCTGTGCTGGATTAATTGCTATGTTTTGAGGTAAAAGGAGCCCATGAAGTCTGCTGTACATTGTAGTTTGTTACTTCTCTTGCAGAAGTATTTTTAAAAGTTAAAATGTTTGGACTTTTTCCCATTTATTTTTATTTTTTGTGGATGGATGCTCTGAAGTTAATGCAATGTATTTCAGATTGTGCTAAACCATGTTACAGGGTAGTTTGCGTCTAAGTAGCAAAGTTTTTATTTTGTGTTTTAGTGATGTCTTCAACATACTTATTTACTGTTTTCATTATAATCAGATTATGACCAGTGCTGCTGTTGGGCATGTTTATTAATAGATCATTGCGCTGTGTAAATTAGTGCCATACATTTCTTAACTGCTGTGGTCAAAAGCTAAATTAGGTCTATGGTATCCACTGTGCATTGTCATTCATTTTACTGTTTTTGGTTCAGTGAATATGGTTAACTTTTTGTCTTGTGGGGTGTGGTGGGCATGTTCAGTGGTAAAATAATGCATTTCATTTTCTACAAGCTGTGTTAATGTTAGTCTTCAATGGCCAAAATGCCCCCTACATTACCTCATTTACTATTTGACCTTAAACTGTTTGTAAACTCTTTTTTGCTCCATTCCTCTATTTCGCATGCCAATGTTTTTCGAGCCAGTTCTTTCACATGCCAATGTTTTTCGAGCCAGCTCTTTCATGTGCCAATGTTTTTGAGACAGTTCTTTCATGCCAATGTTTTCGAGCCAGTTTTTCACATGCCAATGTTTTTCGAGCCAGTTCTTTCACATGCCAATGTTTTGAGCCAGTTTTTCACATGCCAATGTCTTTCAAGCCAGTCCTTTCACATGACAATGTTTTTCAAGACAGTTCGTGCCAATGTTTTTCGAGCCAGTTCTTTTCATGCCAATGTTTTTGAGCCAGTTCTTTCACATGCCAATGTTTTTGAGCCAGTTCTTTCACATGCCAATGTTTTTGAGCCAGTTCTTTCACATGCCAATGTTTTGAGCCAGTTCTTTCACATGCCAATGTTTTTGAGCCAGTTCTTTCGCATGCCAATGTTTTTCGAGCCAGTTCTTTCGCATGCCAATGTTTTCGAGCCAGTTCTTTCGCATGCCAATGTTTTTCGAGCCAGTTCTTCGCATGCCAATGTTTTTGAGCCAGTTCTTTCATGCCAATGTTTTTCGAGCCAGTTCTTTCACATGCCAATGTTTTTCAAGACAGTCTGTGCCAATGTTTTCGAGCCAGTTCTTTCATGCCAATGTTTTTGAGCCAGTTCTTTCACATGCCAATGTTTTTTGAGCCAGTTCTTTCACATGCCAATGTTTTTCGAGCCAGTTCTTTCACATGCCAATGTTTTTCAAGCCAGCTCTTTCATGTACCAATGTTTTTCAAGACAGTTCGTGTGCCAATGTTTTTTGAGCCAGTTCTTTCACATGCCAATGTTTTTCGAGCCAGTTCTTTCGCATGCCAATGTTTTTCGAGCCAGTTCTTTCGCATGCCAATGTTTTTCGAGCCAGTTTTTTGTGCCAATTAAGCCAGTTCATTTGTGCTGTGCAGCAATATGTTACTGAACCCTACTAACAGTGTTGGTCAATATGTTGCATATCAGGTAAGTACAGATTCAAGCATGAAGAGAGCAGCAGCTTCATCACAGTCAACCAGCAGAAAGAGAATGTGCAAGTGGCAGGACGTTTGGAAAACAGAATTTGACTGGATCGAGAGATGCACTGATGTCAAAGCATTCTGCAGGTACTGCAAGAGAGAATTTCTAGTGACCCACGGTGGAAGAAATGATGTCATGCGACATGAGCAACTGAACAACATAAGACTGCCATTCTTCAAGCTAAATCCACTCACCTGATGACAAAGTGGGCAAGGAATGCAAACCTTGAGGGACCAGAACTTAGAATCATTGCAGCAGAAGCCTCTGAGGTTTTCCATGCTGTTAAGCACAATATTTCATATAACAGCTTGGACTGTGCAGTAAAGTTGGCCAGCCAGTTGTACAGTGACTCAGACACTGCAAAGAAACTATCTTGTGGCAGAACCAAGGCTGAAGCCATAGTTGAAAATGTTTTGGGGCCACACTCATTGGAATGCCTCCTGCATGACCTTCAAAACCAGGTACTTCATTTGCAATTTCATCAGATGCTTCCAACAAGGGGAACATAAAATTATTTCCCCTTGTTGTGAGGTATTTTTCTAAAGAAGAAGGGGTGGTGAATGGCCTTTTGGACTTCTATGAAGACCCTGACGAATCTGCACAGGCTATTTCACAGCAAATTTCCAACATTATGGAAAGGCATTCCTTGCCCTGGAACCATATTTCAGCTTATGGGGCTGATAATGCCAGTGTGAACTATGGGAAGAAATCTGGTGTGTATACCAGATTAAAAGAAAAGTGCCCATCACTCCAGAAAGCTAACTGTCTTGCCCATATTATTCACAATGCAGCCAAAAAAGCTGCAGCAAAACTACCATACGATGTGGAAGCATTTGTAATGAGACTTTTCAGCCACTTTTCTGGTTCTGCCACAAGGACCAGAGACTTGAAAGACTTCTTTGAGTTTTGTGGCATGGAATTTGAGAGTCTGTTAAGACATGTGCCAACAAGGTGGCTGTCACTACTCCCAGCCATTGAAAGAGTAGTGAAAAATCTCACAGTGCTCCAGTCCTATTTCCTCTCTCAGGGAGAAGAGGAGACCCCGGCAGATATGGTCGTACTTTTCAGGTAACGAGCATGGTGAGAATGAATTGCCTACACTGCCCCAGTACTATCTGCACTTTCTCTGTGCTGTTCTTGTCGATTTTAATGAACACATAAGTACATTAGAAAAATCAGCACTTACTGCCATGGAAACTTATTGTGTAATGGTCTCTCTCAAGCAAAAACTGCAGGCAAGAGCTGAAGGTGCTTTCTTTGGAGGGAAACTTAGGGCACTTATGAGCACATTAGACAGCACTTCTGCTAACAAACTGAAAAGAGACTTTATTGTTTTCTTGGAGACAGCAGTGAAATACCTGGAGCAGTGGTTTGATTATACTGAAAGCAACTACTTGTTTACACTATCTAAATTATCTTTAAATGAGCCCTTTGCCTTCAGTGATTTGCTGAATGTGACCACTGCCCTGAGTCTGCAGGATGTAGATGAAGATTATCTTTTTAGGGACTACTTGGCAATTAGGCCCTCTCTAACAGTTCTGTAACACAAGCTTAGTCACAGGAGAGAAGTGGCTGAAGCTTTTCAAAGAAGGGCCTGAACTGACTACACTCTATCCGGTAATTGCTAGGGTTTTATCTATACCACCCTCAAACGCATTTGCAGAAAGAGTTTTTTCACTGGTGAAAGGTAAATGGACAGATGTGCGAAACCGATGTAGCGTGGACTTGTTAAAAGCTGAACTCATGATGAGTGTAAATTACCGGATGAAATGTTGTGACTTTTACTCGAATATTATTTCAAATCGGGCCCTTCTTCAAGCCATAAAATCAAATTCAAAATACACTTTTAAAAAAAAGTGATTTATTGTACGTAATTTTGTGTTTTTCTTTGTTTAGCATTAATTTGTACTAGGGTATGTAGTTGTGTTCTTTGCTTTAGCTTTAATTGACAGTCTTAATTTTATACTTGGCTTGTATGTGGTATGTAGATTTTTTAAGTTTTCTTTCTGAATAGCAATGGATGGTTTATGAATTTTACTTGTAAATAAACAAGTGTCTGTTTAATGAGTAGTGTGTTTTTAATTCCTTTAAAGTTTATTGTTACAACCGATTAGTGTGTGTGCAGTAATAGTTCACTTCATTTAAATGGTTTGAGTTTTCAGTATGCTGTAATGTCACAATGTTGCATCCATAACTAATACTGCATCTCCTTTAACAACTCTGGTGATGTCGTGGTGGGGGTGTGGCCAGTGTCATGTTGGCCACACCCCTATCATGTTGACCACACCCCCATGTCCCACTTTGCCCTTGTTAAAAGGTGGCAACCCTGACTGCAATATTCTATCTGACTACAAATAACTTAATAGCTCTATAGTTACTAGTGTTCTCTTAACAAAAAAAAAAAAAAAAAAAAAAATACCATACATATATTTTTTGGTTTAACAACTATGTATTATACATTGAACTTCATAACACCTAACTTTGTACTGAAAGCAGCTAATGCCTTCCTTTTACTTAGGTGTTTTATTGTCTTCTTTTTACATTCGTATTACCTGTACTAAAATCACTGCATTCTTGCTTATTGCCTTTGAAAAATGTGTTTATTCTTCATTCTTTATGTTTATAATCTTGTTTGTATCCTTGGAGCTTTTCTCCTCGGGCCTCCACTGAAAATGGCCATGAATCCAGCTGGACTAGCCCGGTCAACAAATGTAAAATAAATAAATAAAATAAAAATTTGCTTTTATTTTAAACACTTGCAGAGGCGTGGACATTTAGACTGCTCAGCAGTCGGACACACCCCCTGCTTTCTTACATGGTCCGTGTAAGACTTACAGTTGAGTCAGCGTGCCCTCATGCGTATTCATGGCATGCTGATGTCATACCATTCAACTGCAACCTCCGAGTAAGACTTATTAAGTCTTACACGGAGGATTCTTGAATCCGGGGGTCTATCTATCCCCTAAACTAACTCTGACCCTAGACCTAAAATACAAAAACTCGCACACACACTCGCCTTTACTCATCCCCAACCCTAACCCTAACTCACATACACATGCACAAACACTCTCATCCCTATAGCCCCACATACCTGTCTTGATATTACACACCATCGACATTTCCACTGCTAGGCTATCCATATCATCAACATTAAACCACACCACCTGTGTTTGTCAAAGAAATGGCATTCAACAAAATGCAGGGGAACTATATATATATATATATATATATATATATATATATATATATATATATATATATATATATATATATTTTTTTTTTTTTTTTATATTTTGCATATTGTGATTTTTCTTTACACGGTGTTTTACTTGTATTCTGCTTTTAACTGCATATTAAAACTTGAAAAGAGACCACAGCTCTATCTCTTGTGAGTCAGACAGAAATCCCCCCCAACCCTGTTACTGTTGTGTTCTTAAACACCACTATCTTTCTAGTTGCCTGCCTCTTATATTAATTTGAACATATAGCTTGTTTCCGCTCTGCTTTGACTGGCTGGTATGAGTAACCATATTCGGTTTTAGGCACCAGCGAACCCTGCGGTCTCTGGGGGCCCCCAGTTCCTGGGGGTCCCCCAACCACAGCAGGTTGCCTTACCCTGATATTTTGCAACAGATCTGACAAACCAACAAAAGCTAGTACAACAGTCTTGTGTACTTAATTAATCAGTTGAGTAATAAATCATAATTTATATCTCCTTTAAAATTCAAAGAGATCTCTGGTTATAGTAACAGTGTTTTATCAAGCAACAGGCTTCACAATTCCATTAAGTATTTTACCACTGATATAGTACCCCTGGCTTAGTTAAACTCTGCTAGTGAACATTCAGCCCACTAAAACTAACAACATAGCCAGCCTTAGGTACTTGCAATACCCATGGCTGCAAGGGGCCCCCCTTAGTCATTCTTGACTGTATGTAGGGGCCCCACAAAAGCTGCTGCTGGTTGGGGAAAAAGGAGGAGAAAAAATCTATTAATTTCCTGATTGTGCTCTTTAACATGAACAGGCTGTGATATGACCCTGTTAGGATAAAGCTGATTATGAACATAAGCAAGGTAAGCACTAGAGAGATCAGTAGCCCAGAGTGACTGTTCTCAGTGCAAACCTTGGATTTTAAGAAAAGCTGATGCTTCTGATCTTCAGGGATGGTTTTCTTTTTTCAGGGAGTTTTAAAAACAGTCAGAACACCAGCTACTGCAACTTTCAACTTCATTGCAGAAGAATTCATTGCAATCAGTGGCGGCCCGTGCTGTTGGACTGCTGGACTGTAGCCCCCTCAACTATGAAATAAAGAAATAAAAGGAAAAAATAAAGAAATAAAAAGAAAAATTTTAAAAATCGTGGACTTTCGCGCATGCGCACTAGTCCGGACTGCTGCTAAGACAGTTTGGAGCATGCGCAGATTGTCTCAGCAGCAGTCCTGACTGGGAAACATGAAGAATGGAGTTCCCAGAAGTCTATGCAGTTTTAAACTGCATAGACTGTCCTGGAAAACGTGTCGGGGTCAGACTGCAACGTCAGCAGTCAGGAGTTCGTTGGGGGAAGGATCTCGGGTCTGGATTGGAGTTTGCTGTACGGGAAGATCTCGCAACGGGCAGGGTCAGATTTACCCGGGTTTTCAGCTGCAGTCTCATTGGGGGAAGATGCGTTTCATAGGATTTATGGTGGTTTTGCGGACAGGGATTTACTACAGGTAAGTGTGTGGACAGGGACTGATGGTTTGCTACAAGGGGTAGGTGTGTGTGTGTGTGTGTGTGTGTGTGTGTGTGTGTGTGTGTGTGTGTGTGTGTGTGTGTGTGTGTAAATGCCCCAGGTGCAATATACTGGTGGTTAGACTCATGGTGGTGTGGTAGGGAATACCTCAGGCTTGAACCCTGTACCTTGTATGCAGGTGTTAAAGACCTGAATTCCCTACCCACCACCATTTGTAAAAAAGTTGCAGATTTTTGCCTCATATTTGATCTGATCTGTTCCTCATAATATCTATGGTTTGTAAATATTGCAATGCTTGATATTTGATGGTGTAATGGTAGCATTGTTGCCTCACAGCTGCAGGTTTTCAGGTTTGATTCTTGGCTGGGGGTGCCTTCTTTGTGGGGGTCTGTATCTTCTCCCTGTGTTTGCGTGGGTTTGCTTTTGTGTCCTCCCATGTTACAAAGACATATCTGCATTATTTCTTCCTGGGCCTCTGCTGAAAATTGTTTATTTGTTCCAAGTCAGACTGTTCTGATTAACAAATGTTATATAAAATTGACAGACATTTGAATTTCAGACTTCAGGTATCTGAATGTTTAATTCCTTACATATCTGATGGTGCAGTGGCAGTATTGTTGCCTCACAGCTATAGGTTTTCTGGTTTGATTCTTGGCTGGGGTGCCTTCTGTGTGGAGTCTGCATCTTATCCCTGTGTTTGTGTGGATTTGCTCTGGTGTCCTGCCATTTTACAAAGACATGTGTCTATAGTATTTCTCCCTGGGCCTCTGCAGAAAATTGTTTTTGTTCCATCAGAAGTAAAATTGACAGGCATTTGAATTTCAGACTTTATATTCTTCAGGAAATACATAGTAAAATATTTTTTTATTCTAGCAATAAATATATAGTAACACAACCTTTTATTATAGCAATTTTTTAAGTTTATAAGATTACTATTTGAAATGTGTCCTTATTTTTGGGACTGTAATACCCTGTTATTGGCTTTGAAATTTGTCCTTATTTTTGGGACTGTAATACCCTGTTATAGGCTTTGTCCAGGTTTTTTGTGCTAAGGTTGACAGCTATGGCAAGAACTGAATTCACTGAATGTGTTTGAGGGCTGTACTCCCTCATTACTGGCCTTGTCCAGGTGTTTTGTGCTAAGAGGTTGACAGCTATGGTGAGAACTGAATTCATTAAATGATAGCCATTTAAGTTTCAGTCTTCCTCTCTTTCAGAAAGCAGCTGATTTGGCGTAGTTGTATGTTGCTCTTGACTGTTTTGCACAGGGACCTTGGCAGTAAAATGTATGGTGGTAACACAGCATTTTATTCTAGCAGCTTTCCAAGATTATACAAGCAATGTTTAATGTGTCCCTGGTTTTTGCCCTTTTGACCCATCCCAATAAATTTGGCTTTTTCCAGATTTCTTGTGCTACGAAATTGAGATGCAGTTGAGTATTGAGTAGATTTTACAAGGAGCTGAGAGCTGCAGGGGAAGAGAAGTTTAGTGCTGATTATACTAAGTCAGCTCACACTGCTAATAGCACAACAGGTTGTGTACTTGCTTTTGATGCAGAAGGTTGTTGGTGCTACTCCCATAAGAGGTGAATGCTGCCGTACTGAAAGTTAAGATACTAACTATGAGCCTGTTATCAATTTGCCATCCATTTCCTATTGCAATATTACTAGCTTATTTTTAATGTAATTTAGGCAACTTATTCCTCAGGGGCATCAGACACTTTATTTTTCGATGAAACCATGAAATATAAAGGTGATTAGCAGCAACCTCTTCATTACAGATGTATTTAACATGGAATTATTTAGATGACTTTTTTACTACTTCAGAGATTGTGCATATTTACTGATAATGGTGGACTGTAGAAGTGTGCATATTTACTGATAATAGTGGACTGTGGAAGTTTGAGTAGACGTTTATGATGGAAATTTTCTGAATTGGGCAGTTTTGTCATTGGTGCATGCGTCTTGTTTCATTGTTTACTGGAAAAATGTTCAAAGCAATAGGAAGTTGTATCAAAGAGCACATGTATGTTTCATATGCAAGGGGCCTATGATTTGAAAACAGCCCAGAATTAATCTTTATCTGCCATGGGTGTATTTTCTTTGAATGTGGGTTTCAATGTTGTTTCAATGAATGTGAGTTTCAATGGCAGAGAACTTTTAATGCCAAGTTTGTTTAGCAGATGTCTTAGTGTTTGTGCTGTAAAATGCAAAATAAAACTTTCAAATGAAGTTCAAATCATCATAGAAGTAAATCAGTATGCACGTTAGTGTTTATGGTAAATGGAGTGAAACAGCCAAGTAATGGATCATTGGAATGGCTGCAGGGGGAGGCTCCATTCGACCATGGTTTTGTGAGGGGGAAGGGCGGCAAACTTAGGCAGCCCCAGCTGAACCATACCTCCCAACTGTCCAGATTTTCAAAGAATGAATAGATTTTTTGCTTCTTATTTTTGGTTTGTTCCTCATAAAATTTGTGGTTTTCTGGCAAATCATTTAGGAATTGAGTCACTAATGACACACTGAGTTTCAGACTTCATAACCTTCAGAAAATGCATGCTAAAGTAAGACCTGTTCTATCAACTGTCTCAGTTTATACAAGAGCAATTTTAGTACTGTTTATATGTTCCCCCAATATATTTGGCCTTGTCCTGATTTATTGCATTAACAGGTTAAGAGGTACATGCAAATAAATTGCTTTATAGAATTAGGCATAGCCAAACCTCTCAACTGTCCCTGATTTTGGCTCAAAATGTTGCTCTTCCCCTAATGATCCCTCCGCAAAATAGCAATTTTGGAAGAAAACATGGAGGGTTTATAATTAAGAAATAACTGTAATAATCCATTAGATTACTTTTATTTCAGAAATGCATGTAGATTATTTTATTTTATCAGCCGCTAAAGTTAGTGGTACTAATATTAAAGTGTCCCTTCTTTGACAGGTTCCCAGCTGTATTGTGTTGCTATTTTATATTTTTACATCACATTTTTGGTCCATTTTTCATAAAATTGTGTTTTTTTTGGCAAATTAGTGACAAATCATTAAAGACTGAAGTTAAAAAATAATGATAGACATTTGAGTTTCAGATTTCATACCATTCAGAAAATTCATACTAATGCAAGACCTCTATTATCTTTCTAAGTTTATAAGAGCAATATTTTAAAAATTGTCCTTATTTTTGGGCCTTTGTCCCATTTCTTTGTATGACTTTGTCCAGATTTCTTGCTCTGAGGTTGAGAGGTATGACAAATGTGTCAGGGCCATCACAAGTCAGCCAGACACATTTCAAACTGTGACATACTTGTTGCACCCCACTCCCCCATGTAGTGACTCTGGATGTGTCGAAGCAAGGCATGGAGTAGTTATGCAGTGTAAATGTGCAGGGTATCCCCCCCCCATCCAAGGTAGACACAAGTACTAGAGTGGCTTTTCATCTGTCCTTGATTTTTACAGAATGGTCTGGTTTCTGTCATATTTTTTGTACTGTTGATTTATGCTTATTACTCAAAGTGCCTGTTGCTCTGTGTTTAAGTAGCAATACTTTAATGTATTGCATTTGGCTGGGATTGCAAGATGCAAGTAAGCTTTAATTAGCATACTGTTAAAGAATTGTTAACATTGAAAGCCTTTCTGTTGCCATGTAGAGAATACTTAACTAGATAATGTATAAGCCTTGGGTATTGAAATGCATATGCCAGTATTTGTAATAAAGAACAGAATTACATTATTTTAAGAGTCTCATTACACTTGGAGACTTCCGGTCATCTCTGCAGGCTTTACCCGTAAACAGAATGCCAATCGTGTGGTCCATAACCTGTACAGTAATCCTTTTAAGCAATGTATCTTGAGCTTATTTCTTGTTTGCTTTTCATTTTTTTACTTTGATCATGTTTTCCCCATGAAACAAGTAGATGTCAGGCAGCAGGTCTTTTTTTGGATAAGGGACATTTTTACAAGTGGGGGCATCAGAGATTTTTACTTTCAACATGTTACTTGTTACTTTAATAAAGCTGAATATAAATTATAATTAGAACTGCAGTGCAAGAAGTGGTTTGAGTTGAGTGCTGCTTGTTTTTCTTATACTTGATTTTGACTGGCATTCCATTAATGTATTTAAAAAAAAGTAATTTATTTTTTCATGCCTCACAACCTTTTTTGTTTCCTTCTAGATATTAAGCTGTCATGCAGCCAATGCATTGAAATATTTTTATTCTTCTACACTTCATTTTGTCTTGATTGGACTCTCATAATGACGGTATTTTTTGTGGTTTTGAGCATAGCTCCTCCCCTTTCTAGTTGGCCGCACCCCTTCCCATTGACCCCACCCATTCAGCTGTCTCCTGCAGCCCCCCTTTGATTTGAATTCACCAGCTGCCACTGATTGCAATACCTATAATAGCAGAACAAAGGCTCAAAATAATGAGCATGTTCCAAATGTTACACTAATTCAATTAAAAAGTTAATAATATAACACCATTTTCATCAGCTTTCATTTTTTGGTCAAATAAGTATAAAACTCTGATGTCTGGATTTATTGATTGTAATCCTGGATGATTTACAAGCAAATCAAACATTTTACAAAGGATAGCGCAAAACTATGAGAAAAATCAGTGAAGGTAAATAAAAGTGACTTACCCCTGCTGCTGTTTGGCAACTGCTAAACAGCAGTCACTGATCTGGTGTGACAATACTAGTGTTGCACAGTGTATTTCTGTTTTTTGTGTATTTCTGTTTTTTGAAGTAAGTACAAAACTAGTATTGCTATGCGTGTGTGTGTGTGTGTGTGTGTGTGTGTGTGTGTGTGTGTGTGTGTGTGTGTGTGTGTGCGTGTGCGTGTGTGTGTGTGTGTGTGTGTGTGTGTGTGTGTGTGTGTGTGTGTGTGTGTGTGTGTGTGTGTGTAAGTGTGTAAAATATCACACCCAGTAATGCCAGGACACAGACATTCTTCTTCTGAGTATCAGTTAAAAATGTAGCCAACGAGTAATTATATTTCAAAAGTAATGAATAAAATATATCACAGAACATTCAGACACTTAGATCTTCTAAGAGTCTGGGAGCCCCCACTCCCCAGACTGTATAAATGGAAACATGGGGCTCCCTTCATCATCCATTGACTGTGTGTGGGCCCCACAAAAGCTGTTGTTGGTTGGGGAAAATGAGGAAGAAAAATGTATTAAATTTTCTGATTATGCTCTTTAACCTGAACAGGGGTTTGATATGACCCAGTTAGGATAAATCTGATAATGGCCTCTGCTCTCAACAGCACCCATTCTAAAACCAGCTCTGATCAGATGTGTGTGTGTGTGTACAGAAAACTGCTGTAGGTTATTGTGTGTGTGTGTGGGGGGGGGGTGGATTTTGTGGTTATTACTTCTTTAATTGCCATCACAGTCAAAACCTTACAGGTGTGCGCATGAGGTTATTATACCTCATGTTTTGGCTGAGGACAATGTGTTCATTCTTTTCTTTTGCTTTTCTGACAGACCTCAGAGGTGTACAAACAAGGTTACTATAGTGTGTGCAGGGGCACTGTACTGTCTAGGAGCAACAAAGTTGTTATTTTTTCACTTTCCTCACAATCACACTTCAGGCATGTATGCAGGTAGCTACCTTTGACAGTTTAGGTTGAGGAATGAGGAGGCATGCTATGTATATGTATGTCAGCATTCACTTGAAATACATGACTGTAGAAATTTGAACTTCTGGTTTCATCACAGTCTAACACCAGAAGAATGCATAGGCAGTCTTTTTGGGGGGGTTAGGGAGGAAGGTAGTTCCAAGATAGGACCTGTATATCCAGATAACAATTGGCTTGTTAGTTTATTGTGAGTCACTATTTTGTCATCTTTGAACATTAAGCCTTTGGTACAACCGGGATTAAAAAGCTGGGAAAATGCCCTAAATGTATTTCAGAACATTCATAACCCAGTGCTTCTAGTGACTCTGACTTTATTTCCTAAATTGTTATTACTGTGCTTACTTGGTCAGGAAAGGTGTGTTGAAAGGATGCAAGGCAGATTAAAGATGAACAGCAACACAATTTCTTTCCAAGCCATCAGTGGATGAAAAGGTTGTGTAAAAAGAAAAAAAAACTTTATAATGCACTTCAGAGCATATAGGAAGATACGGCTTCTTGAAAAAGCAGAAGAGTAAAGCACAATTTGAGAAAAGGAAGAAAAAATTAATGTGCATAGCACTGGAAGCCCAAGATGGATGGAGGGGAGATCAGAGGAAGAGTAGAGGGTATAGTGTGTGTGTGTGTGTGTGTGTGTGTGTGTGTGTGTGTGTGTGTGTGTGTGTGTGTGTGTGTTGGGTGGCTGAAACAGTAGGCCTAGGACATCATTTCACCTAAGTCCAGACCTGTACATAGAGTTTCTGCAATGTATCATTGGTGCAACTAAATTCAAGTATCTGTAACTGTCCCTTTCTGAGATGGGCCAACATAGTGTGGTACACAGGCCTGTTGTAATTAAGAGCAGTGTAGCTACAGGTCAGTCAGTTTTCAGCATGAACTAAAAGGGTGCTTAGAAGGGGTATCAGCAATAGAGTGATATGTAGATTGGAAGTGCCTAAGGGTCCCTCCAGCTTGACAGCTGCTGGGGCCCCCGAAAATGTTAACACCTGCCCTGTGAGTAACCACAAAATTATCATTTTGTGAAATCACTCTCCTTCAACTATTTACATTTATTGGCCATCCTACTGTATTCCATAGTACCAGAATACAAAAGTGAACACCCCCTTAAAATCTCTCTTGCTCTTTTAAAAATAGTGGCTCTCCAGTAAAACATAACATTTTAGACAAGTTACCCACTTTCTTATCTAACTGCTTAGTGCACACTGCAGTGTTTAGGATAAACCATTTTTTTTCATCTTACCTTTAAGCAACTTTTGGAAGACCACCAATTATCGGAAAGCCCACATTCTGCCTCTTAGTAGTCATCTTGGGATTAGTGCTTCTGTTTTCTCCTGGTGAGAGAAGGAGTACAGTTTCATTATTTCCTGGAGTCTGCTGATCACCAGAAAGCCCAATAACTGCTTTATAGGTGACAACTTGGAATTCGTGCTTATATTCTCATCCTGGTGAGAGAAGGAACAGAGTGCATTGATTCCTGACTCTTTCTAGTGAGAGTGAGTGTCTGTGCTTAATGTACCTGACTGGCCTGGTTGCTATTCGAGGCATCTACCAGAAAAAGATTACAAGCTTACAGACACTTGCATCATCAGGGACAAGACTGTGAATCACCAAATAGGCTGTGGCCTGCTTCTCTTCTTGGGATTGGTGTTAACATTTCGCTTCTGGTGAGAGAAGCAAATGAGTATTGTATCCTAACAGAGTGAAGCTGTGGTGATACCAGCATTAGTAGTAGTCAGGCAGTAGCCATTCATGCGACTCCCCTCTTTTCATCATCCTTGACAAGATAATTCTTTGTTTTCAGTAAGTACTGCTTGATTTGTTTCTAACTTCAGAATATCTGCCTAAATACTTCACCCTTAAATTTTCAGGATCTACATATTAGTTTCCCTTCAAGTGTTTGGCAGTGCTCTGTACAGGCTCACACACATTGAGCGACATTTTTCCTGTAAAAGCACAACTGAAATTTCTCCAGTATCTAGTTGCACACAGGAGAACTAGTGTGCAAGGACAAGCACTGTCCACATAGCTGCAAACCAGATACTCCTGTCAGTGATTTATGTTCTCACTCCAACAGTTTAATCAATAAAAAAGGGTTTGTTGCCATGGATATCAACTTTCCTACTGCCTTCGTTACCAGCTTGGTGGATATGGACATTTTGAGGCAATGCAGAAATTGCCTCATGTTTACTGACAACCAGTTAATTCTCAAACAAATTCATAGTATGTGAGAGATTTATTTATACAACATCACTGGAGGCAAAGCTCTCACATAAAAGCAATCCTGATGTCAATAAGGTTGTCAGTAGTACACATGCTGCACCCATCACACACAGTTCAAAGCAGACATATAGACCCACATATACTGAGGCACTTACATGTAACCTTCCTAAACCACAAAGACCTCCTAGACAAAGTACATATAAGAAATACCCTCAGCAGCCCCAAACACACTCTTTCAAAACAATACCCACATCAACACATAGAGCTACATCTCATGGAGCATCTACCTGTAAGCCCATAAAGCAAGTCACCACACAATCCATCATTCTAGTCATTGGAGACTCCATCGTGAGTCTCACTGATGTCCCTCTCACCAGGCTGAGTAAGGAGAAAGCTACAGTCAATTGCTTATCAGGGGCTAGGCTCCAACACATCATACATGCACTCAGGTCATTGGATCACAATTACCAATATGACTCAGTCATAGTCCATGCGGGAGTAAATGACCTGAGATGTACCTCCCTAGACTATATGAAGACAGAATCATAGAACTTTCGGAATATGTGCTCAGGCTAGTATGAGCCTAGCATTGAGCAGCATTTTACCTTCTCCAAGGGTGATGCCACACTATGAACAAAAGATGATTGACTTTAATAATTGGCTTAGTTACTGCTATCTTTCTAAGGGGTGCAATATTTGTCAGCATGGAAGGAGATGGTCAACAGGCCACGCTGCTTTTCCAGTGAGTGTCTGCACCTCTCCCCTCTAGGCTTTTGAATATTAGCTAAAACATTGTCTTTCCCATAGTACCTTTTTTAGGCAATGCCAAACTGAAAGTACTTCCGACATAGCAAATGAAAACCAAGAAAATTTAAAGGTATTACTGCTCCATGCTAGGAGTCTAAACAAAAAACTCCAGTCCCTGGAAGCTCTCTTTACTCTAGAGAATGCTGATGTCTGTGCGGTCTCAGAGACATGGTTTAAAGCCACGGACAGCACACCAACAGTGCAGGGTTATAATGCCTTCCACACATTTAGACCAGCTACTTCACAGGGAGGGACTAAAGATGTATATGTGCCTCTATTTACATCAAAAATAAATATACTTCAAGGCTGGTCAAACAGGACAATGCACTTGAGGTGCTCATGTTCAAATCACCATAGGTAAAATCCAGTACCACTTTCTTGCAAGCTATAGGTCCTCCTATATGACCCAAGAAACCCATGCCATGTATTTAAACTTATTAAGAACACTAACCATCCAACCCGATACCATATTTATGGGTGACTTTAATTACCCCACTATTAACTGGGTATCCTATATGACATCAAATGTACATGCACAGAGATTCCTGGATTTTGTAAACACAAACTCCCTGCACCAGATAGTCGAAACACCAACTAGGGGTGCAACCATACTGGATCTGCTTCTCACTAATATGGGAGAGTGCTGCACACCCCCTTCCTTAATGCTTTTCCTGGTAAGGTCAGACCACAAAAGGATCTCCTTTGAAGTAAAAATAAAACATGGACCCCCAGCTAAACCGGGAATATTCAGGAACTATTCTAAGGCTATTCTAAGGCTAACCTCCTACTATTAAGTGAGAACCTGGCAAAATTTCAAGCCTCTATAAACCCTAGGAACACTTCTGCCTACGCAGAACTGTTCACAGAAACCATGTAAAAGCATGTTAATAGCTGTATAGAGGCAACTATACCCACCAGGAAGAAGTACAGAACTAAGTCAAAAAGCAAGCCACCCTGGTGGAATCACAAAATCAAGCAGCTGTATAACAGGAGGAAGAAAATAATGGCAAAATTTAGGAGATGCAGCACCCAGCAGGATAAAAGCACTCTCATTAACTAAGCAAACAACTCAGAGGACAAATAAAATGAAAAAAAGGCTTCCACCACAACAAAAAGTTCACTGAGAAATTCTGTTAAAATGTAGGCTTTAATAAAACATAGAAATAAAAAGCACAAATTGTGCTGTTCAAGTTGCAGGTCAGATAGGATGTTTGACCTGCAACTTGAACAGCACAATTTGTGCTTTTTATTTCTTCATTTTATTAATTATCATTTTACTATTTTTGCCTATTAAGGCTTCCTCTGGAGGTGGTTTTTGGTTTGGTTGTTTGTGTCAGAGGACAAATAAAGTCTACCAAAGCCAAATTTGAGGTAAGTTTGGCCTCCCAGGCCAAGGACAACCACAAAGCCTTTTTTAGCTATACCAGCAATGTCAAAGGGAATAGACAATTGTGTGCAGAGCTTATTGTAAATGGAGCCACCTATACTGAGCCAGAAGATATAGCAAACCTCCTGGTTGATAAAATTCAGCTCCAACTTTACTCCTCTCTCCCCCCTCAACCTTCCCTTAGGAAATATCATCAAACATAACTTCCCCTGCTATCACTATGGAACAGGTCCTTAATGCTCTCTCTAAGACCAAGAACACTGCATCAGTAGGCCCAGACAGTATCCCAGGATGCCTTCTAAATAGCATGGAAGATGACCTATCAGGGCCTCTGGAATTACTATTTGACTGTAGCCTTCAAACAGGCTTCATGCCTCATGAATGGAAAAAAGGCAACAGGCTTCCCTCTGCACAAAGGTGGGCCATCTACAGACCCTGGAAACTGCAGACTCATAAGTCTCACTAGTCTTATATGTAAAGCCATGGAAAGAATTGTCATGGAGCTGATCAATAGAGATATAGAAAACCTCCATACACTGGACCCAACCCAGTTTGGTTTCGTAAAGGGCAGATTGTGCCATGTCTACTTAGTCTGGTGGACTTCTTTGAGAAGGTCACCAAAGCAATGGATGAGGGCAAAATCGTTCACACTGCCTACCTTGACCTGCCAAAGGAATTTGACACAATATCCCACTTGGGCATTGTTGACAAACTCAAAAGGTTAGGTACAAACCCGTATGTCCCCCAGTGGATAGCCAACTGGCTCAAAGACAGGACCCGGGAAGTTAGACTTGAGGAGTCCACCTCTACAAAGAAGACAGTCACAAGTGGAGTCCCTCAGGGATTATTTCTTGGACCGCTCCTTTTTGGCATTTACTTGTCAGAAGTCAAAGCCAATGTCAGTGGTCTCTGGCTGACTAAATTTGCAAATGATTGCAAATTAATGGCTGTCATTTAATCTCACAATGACACAAATGTCTTCCAGGAGGAGCTGATACAGACAAACAACTGGTGTCAGAGTCATGGACTAAAACTAAATGCCACAAAATCCATAATAGTATCCTTTAGGAAGTCATCCATCCCTGGTAACTATCATATTGACAACACACCCCTTAGAGTTGCCTGAGTAGTCAGGGACTTAGGGATACACATAGATAGTAATCTAGCCTTTGACCATCATGTGTCTACAGTAGTAAGAAAATCATTCTATGTTGCGCAACTTATAAACAAAGGTATGGCATCTAAGTCCAAGGAAGTCATTGTTCCACTGTATTCGGAATTCATCAGACCTATCACTGAGTACAATTCCCCCTTTGGTATATAACTAACCAGGCATATCCAACAACTGGAACATCCACAGAGGTTCCTCACTAAAAGAATACAGGGCATTAGTAATATGTTCTATGCAGACCGCCTCAAAACCCTATCTCTGAATTATGTCTTCTACAAGCATTTGAGGGGAGATCTATGCCTGGCATACAGGACATTGTCAGACCCACTCTGATGGGCCTCCTATACATCCACAAAGCAAACAGTACCAGAATTATCCGTTCTAAAGACTTAAACCTTGCCTGTGATATAAATAGGACTTGTTGGAGAGATAAGTATGTATTCCAGAGACTACCCTGTCTATGCAACAGGCTCCCCATTCATGTCAAACAGAGTTCCTCCCTGATCCAGTTCGAGTGAAGCTTGGATAATTGGATGGGAAACCGGAAATTCATCCCTGGTTTGGCACCTATGTCTCTGATGCAAACAGGTAACCTGCAAATGGTTCATCTCCCAGGCCCCTGCGTATACTTATCAAGGGTATCAGGATTTGTCAGAGATTTGGTATGCATGGCTAGGCTTAAAAAGGTCCTTGTGGTCATTAGCCTAGTAAACACCTATGAATATATACATGTATATATATATATATAGATATATATATATATATATATATATATATATATATATATATATATATATATATATATATATATATATATATATATATATATATATATATATATAGATATATATATATATATATATATATATATATATATATATATATATATATATATATATAGATACATTCCGAAACATGGAACAAAACCCTCACTGGCGAGGAACATCTTACTGCATTGTATCATCTACAATGGAGACAAAATGCCTTATTAAACCTGATCTAAGCCATTCCATTCAACCACACCCAGCAAAGCAATTCAAGAAGAAAGCTATTGATGTTGCTATTTATATGATTCCAGAGTTCTTCATAGCTTGTTTATTTATTTATTTATTTTGATTATATTTGTTGACTGGGAGTGTCCGACTGGACGTAGTTCCATTTTCAGCAGAGGCCCGGGGAGAAAAGCTCCACAGTTAAAATAAACAGACAGTAGTTACATTGGATTACATAGTGATTAACAATTTACATAGCAATTACTTACAACATATTTACAGATGAAGAACATAGGACATCAGTAGACAACTAGAATCTTTATCTGTGAAGTACATAACAGACATTAACAAATGTTAAAATAAGAAGTTCCTGCTGTATAAGTACTAGGCTTTTGAGCATCTGAGCTTGCTATAATTAAGGTAGTTAGTGGAGTGGAAAGAAAGGTAGTGGTTGGATGGGCTGAGTGATATTAGAGTGGCAGTTGCAAGGGCATAGCCATCATGTTTTTAGGTGTGCTTTTAGTAAAGTTTTGAAGTGGGTGAATGATGGTATGGAGGTAATTGTGGGTGGGAGGGATTTCCATAATTTGGCTATGGTGCAAGAGACTAGTGCTTCACCAGCAGAGTTATTGGCTTTAGTGATCTGCAAGTTATTTTTGTTGCTGGATCTTAATGGTCTGGTGGTGCGATAGGGTTGGAGTAGATTCTGGAGGGATGGGACATTTAGTGGATGGTTTACTAGTTTGTGGGCGAGTGAGAGTTGATACCATTGAAAGAGGTGAGGGAGTTCAAGCCAGCCCAGTTCAGCAAGTGAGAGACAGTGGTGACTACGGCAGCATGCCCCTGTGGCGAATTTGGCAATTTTGTTGTAGCAGGTCTCTAGCTTGTTTAGATCGCATTGCCTTAGGTTGGTATATATTGGAGAGGCATAAAGTAGGGTGGAGATAAGGTGGGAATTTGCTATAGAAATCTTTGCTGCTTAGATGAGAAGATGCTTATTTCTGTATAACGCTCCTAGTTTTTTGTGGACTTTTTTATGGTCATGGATATGTGAATGTCAAATTTTAGTTTATTGTCTATTTCCACTCCTAGCAATTTGGTGTGTTCAGTTGGGTATATAGTGGTGTCTTTTGCTGTGATGTTAAAGTGGGAGTTGTTTTGAGTATGTTTGGTGGGTTGGAAGATGAATAGTTTAGTTTTGTTTGGGTTGAGTATTAATTGGGCTTCGGATAACCAAGTTTCAATAGAGGAAAATGCTTCCTGTGTGACTTTTTGCAGTGTGGGTAGGGACTGGGCTGAGCAGATGATGGGCAAGTCATCTGTGTATTGTATGAGTGTGCCATGTGTGGTGGCAGAGGCTAGATTATTTATGAAAACAGAGAAGAGTAGGGGTCCAAGGATGGATCCTTGGGGAACCCCTATGGAGAAAGGTAGTTGGGGAGATATGTCATTCTGCCATACAACGGATTGTTGGTGGTCAGACAGGTAACTCTGAAACCAGTTGGTGACTGATTGTGAGAAGGATAGGTTACTGAGGACAGAGATAAGTTGTTTGTGTGGGACCATGTCAAATTCTTTAGATAGGTCTAGGAAAGTAGCAGAGGAGAGATAGCCATTGCTTTTATGCTGAAGGATAGTATTAGTAAAGGAGAGTAAGGCAGTGGTGGTGCTATGGTTTGGTCGGAAACCATGCTGAGTATTGAAAAGGAGGTTGTTAGTAAGGAGGTAGTCTGAGACCTGAGAGTGTATGCATCTCTCTAGTATTTTGGAGAGTGCAGAGAGAATAGCTATGGGGAGGTAATTGGTTAGTTCTGTGGAGGGTCCGCCTTTGTGGAGGGGAATTATATGTGATACTTTCCACAGTGTGGGAACATAACTTTCTGACAGAGATCGGTTAATCAAGATGGATACTGGGTATGCCAGAGCATCAGCTGCAATTTGTAGTTATTCACTTGGGAGGTTGTCTGCTGCTAATTCGGTGGGTTTAAGTTTAGTTAAGAGTTTTTTTATGTTGGAGGTAGGTACAGGAGAAAAAGAGAAGGCAGTGGGGAGATTAGTAGTTGAAGGTGTGGGTTGGAGGGGAGGGGGGGTTGTGTTGTTTAGCTAGTGATAGTATGGTTTGTGTGAAGTGTGTGTTGAATGAGGTAGCAATATTTTCTGAGGAGTGAGGGATGTTAGGAGGAGGGGTACTGATTTTACCTGGGTGGAGGATGGAGTTTATGGAGGGCCAGAATTGTTTGGGGCTGTGTTCGGAAGAGTCTAAGGCAGACTGGTAGTATTGGAATTTTTCCAGTTTTATTAGCTTTTTGACTCTATTGCGTAGTTCTAGGAATTTCTGTCTAGTTGAGGGGGTCTTGGTTTTGCGTCAGTGCTCCCAGGCTTTATCCCTGTTTTTCATTTCTGACTTAGTGGTTTGCTGTAGCCACGGGGAGGGTTGTGCTTTGATTCTGGAAAGTTTTATGGGGGCATGGTAATTAACGATGCTCAGGAAGGTAGTATTAAAAAATTCAACTGCGTCATCAAGACTGAGATACTTTAGAGGATGCCAGTTACATTCTTTGAGGGATGAGATGAATGTGAGTGGGTTAAAGTTTATTTTTTTTAAGTATCTGACGGTAGACAACAGGTTTAGCTTGGTATAGGTATTTTGTCAGTAGGAATGTTGGAGAGTGATCACTGAGGCTATCTGATAAGCAGCCTGTTATATATGACTGGGGGCTCTTACTGACTAGTATCCAATCCAGGGTAGTGTGCTTGCTGGAGTTTTTATTTATCCTGGTTGGCAGCTGGACTAGTTGGGTGAAGCCATGAAGGTTTACATGATGGGTTGGATGGTTGCCAGAACAGGATTGCCAGTCAATATTGAAATCACCTAAAATTATAGTTTCTTGGGGGAGATGGTGGGTAGACCAGCTGAGGAGGTTTTCTAGTGGAGGGATGTTTTGGCCAGGTGGGAAGTAGCATCCAATTATGTTGATAGTTTTGTTTTGGTTTATTTTGTGTGGTACATAATAATATAAACAGAATCCAAGTTTTAGCCCATACACTGGAAAGATGTCCAAAAGCAAGGATAATTGGCAGCTATTATCCCTGGATCTATAACAGTGTGTGGCATCAGCCTACCAACTTCCATTGCTAAGGGGCAGATACCCTCCTTTTGTTATTGTGCCACTGCATTGAAGAGTAGTATGACTGTTTTCTTGGATTGTCAGTGGTTTCATGAATTGCTCCATGTGAGTGCACACTACCTACTACTCAGAAGTGTAGGACGGCAGGGATTATCACAAGCAACACACAGCATTGCTAGCAGTGGCATCAGCTTTGAATTCTGATTGGCCCTTTTGTGGATACTGTGAGAAGCAAGCTGCATTGTGCCTGGCATACATTTTCCAGAATTACGGTGTTTTCCCCTACAGGAAAAATTAAAAACTGTGATTTTAATTAGTGTTATTTCAAACATATTTGAAGTGTTAATGATGTTGTTCTGATGTTCTGTTTATTATTGATTTCATTTACATGTATAAAGCTTGCTGCAATGATATTTTAACTCATAAACTAAACATGTTATTTGAATTTCACAAATGTTGTTTGCATTCATACATACTGCTAGTGAGTACAGGGAATTCTCCTTCTGATCCACCTGCTCACACTTTCTTAAAGGCTTCATTGTTTAGCCTTCACCAACCATTCTCAAAACTCATTCCCGCATTCAACCACTCTTTCCTATTAAGACGTTCACTTGCATATCTAGGTTTCACCTGTACCATTTTGGCAGGTAATAAAACCCTATATTCCATGCCTGGTGTCTCTTTATCTGCTATACTGCCCTCCCTTTGGGTAATTACCTATGATTATGTAATGCACCCATGTCATATAACACATTTACTTCATTTTTGGAGAGGGGTCTAGGTCTTTGATGCATTCCTCATTTAATAATCCTTGCAGTCCCTGAACATACTAGCTGCTTTCTCCTTGCAACTCTATAAATCTGATTTAAATTTGTTAAACAACTGATCAGGAAAGGATAACTTGGCTTTTGTCTGGGAATTGATGTCGACATCCCTTGCATTCCAAGTAGTTTGCACTGCCACTGGACCAACAAAGGGCCTCTAGACAGTTAGGTACCTGTTTTGCCAAAGCGCAGTTTACTTTTCAAACTCAGAAACCCCTGTGATGGTGATTTTTTAACACACAAACATACAATATAGTACAAAACAGTATCCTAGCTCTCTACTAACAAATGTACAGAAATGGGAAACACTGAACCCAGAATTCCCATGATTTCATGCAGCTGTCAATGCCACAGTGCCAACAAAGAGTCTCTAGGTGGCTAAGTACCTGGATTTCGACAAGCTTAGTCTTTTTTTCCTTCCAACAGAGAAACTACTATGGTGGTGATTTTTAACAGACAGCCATGCAATGCGGTACTGACACTGACCTTTAATGGCAGTAACAGCTAAACTGGAAAGGAAAACACTGATACTTGCCAGTGGTTTCATGAACTGCTCCAGGACCAAGTGCACACTGCCTACTACTCAAATGCATCGGATGGCAGGGATTGTCAAAAGCAAAATACAGCACTGATATCAGTGGAATCAGTTTTGAATTTTGATTGGCTATGTTGTGGATTTTGTGAGAAACAAACTCCTTTGTGTCTGGCATACATTTTCCTGAATCACAGCCTTTCCCCCTAATAGGCAAAATTAAAAACTGTGACATTAATGAATGCTATTGCAAACACATTTCAAGTGTTAATTATATTGTACTGATGTTCTGTTTATTTTAGACTTCAGGACGCCTTCCCTACATGTTGTGTAGCTGTCACTGTAACTAGACCAACAAGGAATTTCGGGAACTTGTTTTCCCCCCTAAGTAGTTGTTTCTCCTTCAAACACATATATCTAAATGCCTAGTTCAGTTACACAGTGGGGGCATACCTCTCAAGTGTATCTCATTACGAGGAACGTACCTCATTTAGGGTCTTAAAAAGGTCATGTTCCTCAAAGTTCCTCGAAGTTCCACATTGAAAGACTCTGTTACACATTCAGTGTCAGGGATTTTTTTAAGTGAAATCCATTGTAAATAGAAATGAATCATATTAATTCATTAAAAGATCTTCTTTATAAGTAAAACCAGCATATTTTAACCATCCCATGACCTTCCTAGTTGAAGTTGTTAGTAAGCCATTAGTATGTGTTCCTCATTTTGTCCATTTGTTCCACATTATGAAGGCTAGTTTTGGACATGGAAGGTTGAAAGCTATGAGTGGGGGTTCTCTTTATATTGTACCCAAAATTCACTTAAAAAGTTAATAGAACATGTTTTAAAGCAGGAAAGATGTCAGTCAGGGAGAAAATATAGACACATTAGATGCTTTCTTTCCTTCTCTGAAGGCGCTTCAAAAGATTCAAACCCTATAATATGAATACTGTTAAACTGTTCTGAAGTGCAGCTTTAGTCCTCTACACAAAAAAAAATGTCTTTCTTACATGTTATCTTAAGTCTTTTAAAAATATTATGGGGGTTCAGAGTTTCAAATCCTGCATACTCAACAAACAGCTCAAGTTAATGTGCAGGAATTTTCAAACACTGCAACCTTGGCAAAGAACAGCTTCCCAAGTCAGAGCTATAAACCTGTAGGCTAAGAGAGGAGGCTTTATGTTGCCTTTAGCTTTTACACTGTAAGAAGCATGCAATTCTAATATCTGGCATTTGTCATTCACTGCAGTGATCCATGAGTTACAAGGGATAGAACAGGGAAAAGAGGGAACATCAGGAGCTTCCTGTAAAACTGGGGCAGTTGAAAGGGCTGGAGCAGTGCCCATGTGTGTGAGTGTATATGTGTGTGTGTGGGGGGGGTTGAATCATATCTGATATGGCAATGCTAAGGCTTCAGGACAAAGCCAAGATGAACAGTAGACACAAGGGGATGTTTTTTGAATGTTACTCCAAGTCATATAAAACGTTAATAGAGCAATAGGTCAACCAACATAATGCAGTTTGTGAACAATAATAAGAATAAAACTCTTAATGTCTGGCATTATTGATTGACTGCAATCACCCTTGATTTATGAGGGGAAGGGAAAACATCAATGACGTTCAGTCAATTTACGGACAGGAAAGAGGTGCAACGGAGTGTACGTGTGTTTGTGTGTCTGTTTGTGTCTGTGTGTGTGTGTTTGCGTGCGCTTGTGCATGTGCGTGTGTGTGTGTGTGTGTGTGTGTGTGTGTGTGTGTGTGTGTGTGTGTGTGTGTGTGTGTGTGTGTGTGTGAGAGATTGAATGGGGGGTGCTGTTGCTTACTGCAGGAAAGTGTTAATTAACACTAGTGGTAATGCCACACAAAGCTCTGGCATAGAAATTAACCAATAACAAGGGGCAGGATTCACAAAGGCTTACACGGAGTTCAAGAGTAGTGTAAGCCTCCGTGTAAGCCTCCCGATCCAGGAACAGCCCAAACCTCCGTGTAAGAGACAGCTAACACGTCTCTTACACGGACTGGGCGTGGAAATGCTCAATACCTCATTTGCAGCTCAAAGATATGCAAATGAGGTATTTGAGCGATCCAAGAAGCCTAAACCAGTCTGTGTAACGGACGTGTTAGCAGAAATGTACTCAGCTGACAACTGAGTACATTTCTGCAAAATCAACGGAGCTATGTCAGCTCCAAATAAAGGGTGGATATGTTTCATTTAGCATGCCAATGGCCAAATATTTGGCCATTGGCATTAAAAATATTGCAAAAGCATTTTAAATAACTTTTTTTCCCGGGATTTCCATGTGTAACTGCAGTGCACACCAGCAAACGGGGTGCACTGCCTAAAACTGAAAACCGAAGCTTATAAGCCCACAATTGTGGGTTCAATGTATTACATGGAATGACAATGCAGGGACTAGCAGACCAAAAACAATATGGCCTCCGTAGTGGTTGCCAAGGGGGGGAAGCTCCGTGTAAGAAATGTAACTAAGCATTACTAGGCAATCCTATGTAAATGAGAGTTACAATACTGAATCACACTGCCACATAGGTAATGAGCACTTTTTGAGTAGTGTAAGAGTTATAGAAGGGGGAGGAACAGAGTAAGAGGTAGGTGACATCACGGGGGGGAATGATAGAAATAAATGTATCAGATTGGAGGGCAATGTAACGTGACAGATGACAGACAAACATCAGGGAGAAAGGTGTCTCCCAACACAACACTAGGAAAGTCAAGAAATAGAGGGTGCACACTATCCCTACACTCAAACTTTCTTGATATACGTGCATGCGTGCGTGTGCACGCGTGTAAGGCAGGTTCAACATGTGGGAGCGTGTTGCAAACCGTTTACAACGGTTTGCGGGCGATGCGTGGAAGGCAATGTAAACATCAGGAAGCCTGTTGCCTGATGTATAAGGCTGTGTGCGCACGTTTTACCATGAATCAGACTAGTTCAAACCGTGTAAGGATGTGTGCGCGCGTTTAAGTCACTGTGAGCCTGCTTATGCTGGCGTGCACATTGCTCCCCTTGAGGAAACAGAGAGGAAAAAGGAAACAACCAGATTACAGGGAAGCTGCCAGAGGATACTGTGGAGTTAATTGGTGGAAACAATTGGAAGAAGGCAATTACACAGGCAGACTAGAAGCCCAACCCAGCACTTAAAACACTGCAAACAGCAGTGCAGGGTGTTTCTCACAAGAGATACTGCAAGAAAGTAAGCTATCAGAATTGAAAACTGAAAAAAGCTGAACTCAGAGCAGAAATGCTAGGGGCTGCCATAGCTGTCATAATCAGGCATAGGTGAATTGCTGAGGGTGGTGACAATGCAGATGCTGACAGACAACCCAGAGTGAGGAGAAGGAGGAGAGTATACAGGCCCAGGGTCACCTACCATGGGTTACATGAGCTGGAGATAGTAGAGCACTACAGAGTGGACAGAGACCTTCTGCAGCAAATTGTTGAACTGTGCAGGCCACGTCTCACACACAGAACCAACAGAGGGGAACCCATCCCAGTGGAAACCAAGGTATGTGTTGGCCTAACAATACTAGCAACAGGTACCTTCCAGAGACCAACTGGTGATATGATGGGGATATCACAGGCATCAGCCTCCAGGGTACTGCACCAGTTCCTGGATGCCATGTCAGCACATGTCGGTGATCATGTATATTTCCCCAATGCCCGTGAGGTATTGGCTAGCAATATGCGTCTCTTCCAGCAAATAGCGGGATACCCTGAGGTACTGGGTGCAATAGACTGCACGCACATACGCATCAAAGCACCAGCCAGTGAGCGGGGTAGAGCCTATATTAACCACAAGGGATTCCCCTCCATCAACTGCCAGGTTGTGTGTGATGCCCAGGGCTTAATAATGAATGTGTGTGCTGGCTGCCCTGGGAGCTACCACGATTACCACATCTGGCATCTGATGCAGCTGTACCAATCATTTGCCAGTGGGGACTTCCGACACGGACACCTAGTGGGGGATGCAGGTTATGCACTTGAGCCGTGGCTGATGACACCCATCAGAAATGCACACACACCCGAACAGGAACGCCATAATGAGGCACACGCACAAACACGTAATGTCATAGAGCGTGTGTTTGGGCTGCTTAAGTCACGGTTCCGGTGTTTGGACACATCTGGTGGAGCCTTGCAGTACACACCAACTACATGTACCCAAATGATCATGATATGTGCTATGCTACATAATATGATCCTGTGGAAACAGCTGCAGCAGGACCAGCATAGGGCTGGGCCAAACATACACCCACCATTGCCAAGGCCACCACAGGCAGAGGGTGACTCAGAGGAGGAACAACCTGACCTTGCCCCAGTAGGCAGAAGGAGGTGTGCCCAGTATGCCCTGGCCTTGGCAAAGAGGCAATGCATAGCACATACACTGGCTCAGTAGGAACACTGGGACTGATACCCCCTCCGACTCACTCATATAGTAACAGGGATGCCTAACATGACACAACCTGCTTCCAAACATGTACAGGGAGTGTAGTATGTGCATCCGACAGAGGCAGCCCTGCAGCACCACCTGAGGCATCAATGCCATGTGTTAAGTAATGTAACACCATGTACCAAATGCACACCTGAGGACCCTGACTAACATCCACCCTCACCAGTCTTAAACTACAAAAACACAAACCCACCTTCATAGGTACCACAAGGGATAGGAATCTAGATGTAATGCTACCCAATGCCCGAAGTATAAACAGCAAGATGCGTGCAGTGTAAATGCACACAGTATTGAGAATGTAGATATCAGTGCTGTAATAGAAAACTGGGTCAAAGCCCACATCAGCACCCTAACACTACCAGGTCACACCTCATACAGTGATGTACATGTGCAAAAACATGGAACAAGCTGCAAAATGAGGGTGACTAGCAATAAATGTCATGGATAATCACACCCCCATGTTGGTACCACAACAAGAAGCAACATGGATTAGCCATGGTCAAATACTAATGGCTAAAACTGTCTACTACTATATAGCTTGCTGCAGACCACTGTCCTAATAGCAGGAACCACACCAGGCCTATGTTCATAGGCTCATAGGTTCACACTAGGCAATCTGCCCTAGGGCATTTATAAGCCTAGCCCAGAGTTTTGTGGCTTCCGCCACCCCTTTAGTTTGAAGGATAATATGCCCATTATTTTGCTGTGCCTCTGTCAAGCAATGACACTGAGGTTATCCCTGGGGTATACCTGCAATCTCCCATTCATTGGTCAAGATTTCCCTTGAACAAAGCCAGCGAGGTGCTCTGCCCCACATGTACCGGGATGTTGTTCCACAGCATAGGGAGTCTCTGGGTGATGAATCTGTCCCTCTAGCACGTCCTATTAATAGCCGTGTTGAGGTTTAAGTCTCTTGCCCCTGTAGTTCTGATGGATTTAGAGGTTTTGAGGTGAAGCATGTTCATTAATTCCGGGTTGGACATGGCCTTGTATGTCAGGCACAGGTCACCTCTGAGCAGACGGTAAGCGACTGAATAGAGCTAGAGTTCCTTCAGTCGGGCAGCATAAGACATATTTTTGAGGCCCTTTATCCTTCTGGTGAGGAATTTTTGGGGCCTTTCCAATTGCTGCAGGTGTCGGGTCAGATACATTCCGAATGGGGCATTGTACTCAATCATTGGTCTGATGAGTGATGAGTACAGGGGAACAATGACCCCCGTTGATCTAGATGTGAATCCCTGCATGATCAGGTGGGCAATGTAGAAGGTCTTCCTAACTACTTTGGCAACGTGAGTGTCAAACGAAAGGTTACTGTCAGCCTGGGTGCCCAGATCCCTGATAACCTCTTCTGTGCTTAGAGGATTGCCACCTATATGGTAACTAGGGGTAACCTTGTTTTTCCGGAAGGGTATGACTATGCATTGTTTAGCGTTTAACTTCAGGCCATGGCTCTGGCACCAGTTATCCATTTCTATGAGACCCTTCTGAAGGATGTCTGTGTCAGATGGGTTTTCAACTATGGTTCCCAGTTTGCAGTCATCTGCAAACTTTGTCAGCCATAATCCTCCTGTGTCTGCTTGTACTTCTGAAAGGTAGATGCCGAACAAAAGTGGGCCCCGGACTGAGCCCTGTGGGACACCACTTGTGACAGGCTTGGAGTGTGACATGGCACCAGCAACTCTGACCCTGTGGGTTCTGTCACTTAGCCAGTTTGCAACCCATCTTGTGACGTATGGGTTTACATTTAAGCTGGTGAGTTTTTCAATGATACCCGAGTGGGGTATTGTGTCGAAAGCCTTTGCCAGGTCAAGGTAGGCTGTGTGGACTGCCTTGCCCTCGTCAATGGCCTTGGTGACTGTTTCGAAAAAGTCAACCAAGTTTAAAAGGCATGATCTGCCCTTGACAAAGCCAAACTGGGTTGGATCCAAAGTCTGCAAGTCCCCTATATCCTCATTTATGAGTTCCATTATGATCCTCTCCATAGCTTTGCAGACCAGGCTTGTCAGGCTGATGGGACGGTAGTTTCTAGGGTCGGTGGAGGCACCTCCTTTGTGAAGTGGGACCACCGTTGCCGTACGCCACTCCTTGGGTATATATCCTGAGCTGAGGCTAAGATTAAACAGCTGCCCTAACTGCGGGTTTAATTCCTCATTGAGTTCATGGAGCACACAACCGGGGACACCATCTGGTCCCATGGATGCTGTGTTTTTCGCCTTGGATAGAGCAGTTCTCACCTGAGCATTTGAGATGTTTGGGGGGCTACAATCCTCTGGTATAGATATCTCTCCTTTTGGGGGGGGGGGGATCTGCACTGAACCTGTCAGCCAGTATGTTGGCAATGTCTGTAGGTTCAGTGAATTTTACATCATTTTGAATTAATTCTGAGCATATCTGGGAGTTTCCCCCCAGGTTTCTAACATATCTAAAAAGGCCTTAAGATTGTCTTTTGAGTCCTTAGCGATTTTCCTCTCAAAATTTGCCTTGGATGATGTTTTGTACTTATAATGAGCAGGGGTGTCTTCCGTTCTACAGATTTTGCTCTGTCTTGTAGTAGCTCCTTCCTTTTGTTGTAGAGCTTGCTTATGGCTGGGGTCCACCAGACTGGACGCTTGCCTTTGGTACAAAGAGTCTTTGTTTTGTTTGGGATTGCCTATTCCATGCAGTCCTGGAGGTGCTGGTAGAAGGCATTTGTAAGTGATTCAGTGGCTTGAGTAATGGTTTCCGCTGGCTTGGGGGCCTTGAAAGAGACCACACCAGTCTTTAGAAGTGTGAAGTCGGCTTTTGAGAAGTTCTTCACTGTGGTCTGTTTTATCTGGGGTTGGGGTGGGATGTGGATTTCCAGTGAGATTAGTTTATGATCTGATCTCACCAATGATGGGTATACTTCTGGTGTTGAACATTGTGACCCCATGTTCGTGATGATGAGATCTAGTATGTTGTCTCCTCATGTGGGGATGGTGACTAGTTGTTCCATGGCATTTGAGTTTATGAACTCTAGGAACCTTTGGGCTAGAGTGTTGGGGCTTGAGTAGTGATCCCAGTCTATATTTGGATAGTTGAAATCACCCAGTATGATGGTGTTTGGAGATGCATTTATCCCCTCCAGTGTTTTCAGGAAAGCTGTGTGAGGTTCCTGAGTTTGAGAGGGTGGCCTGTAACATGCTGCAAACTGCAGAGCAGTCTTGCCTACGGTTAATTGCACCTGGATGGTCTCCGATGCATCGTGCATTGCCACCAACCTTGAGGTGAGGGTGTCCTTGATGAATATGGACACCCACCCTCCTTTCTTGGTGTTGTCCAGATTTTGGGGCCAGAACGCATGATATGAGGTAACACCTGATAGTGCCGGTGTGCTGTCAGGAGCCTTGAACCAGGTTTCAGTCACAGCACAGACATCGATGTTCTCCATACTGAGAAGGGCTTTGAGTGCATGCATCTTGAGGTTGAGACTTCTGGCATTGAGCAGCATTACCCTTAGTTTTTTCCTTTTTTGTGTTCTAGGGTGGTAGGTTTAGAATCTGAGCCTTGCCTAAAAAAGGCACAATGGGGGTGGCAAGAGCCTTAGCCAAAATCCGGAAGCCCAGGGGTGACAGGTGCAAGCCGTCCCTTGCGAATCAGCGTGGCTTTTCCAGCATGTCATCCCAGGCAGACATACATTGGATCCCCTTTGACTGACACCAAAGTTTAAGCCAATTATTACAGCTGATCATCTTGTCTCTGTATTGTGGCATCATTCTTGGTGAAGGTAGGATACTGCTCAAGATCAGGGTCATACCTGCCTGGGCTACATAATCAGAGAGCTCCTCTATGTCTCTTTTCATGTAGTCCAGGGAGGTTCGTCTCAGGTCGTTCACACCAGCATGGACAATGACTGAGTCATACTTGTACTTGCAGTTGAGTGACCTGAGTGCTTGCATTATGTGGTGGATTCCAGTGCCCAATAGGCAGCTTACTGTGACCTTCCCCTTACTCAATCTGGTGAGCGGGACATCAGTGTGTGTCTGACTATTGAGTCACCTATGACGAGTGTGTCTGGCATTGTGTTTGGCCTTAAGGGCTGTGACTGTTTGGCACACTGACTCTGTGGTCTATGTGTTGCATGTGCTGTGCCCTGTGGAGGCAGTTGTTTGGGTGTCTGCTTTGGTGGCCTCTGCTGTTTTGGTAGATTTCTGATCAGAGCCTCCGAGTATGTCTTTGTGTGTTTATGTGTATGATTTGAAGTTGTGATAGTGCTATGTGAGACTGGGTTTGTGGTGTGTGTGGTTACCTTTTCCTCCTCTCTGGTCTTGCCAGTCCTATGTTGAGAGAGCTCAGCCTCCAGTTTGGCTATATAGTTGCATCTCTCGCATGTATTTGTGTTTTGTGGGAGAAGGAGAGGGTTGTCTGTGTACATGAGGCAATTGTAACATTGCCTCAATATTCCCAGGTTCACCAGCTGAGCAGGAGAGGACACTAGCAACTGATCCCTTGACATGCTAGAAGGAATAGACAAGAAATGTTGGAATACAGGAAGATATCAAGCCCCCCAGACCGCATTATATTGCTTGACTGACAATACCTACACATACACCATAGTTTCATAGTTTCATAGTTTACTACTAGGCTATCTGCCCTAGTGCATTTATAAGCCTAGCCATAGTGATGTGGCTATTGCCACCCCTTATAGTGGTAATAAGTGTACAGAATAGATTCCAAATATTGTGCCTCTGACTTAGTAGTGACACATTATGCCCCCCTTACGTAATCGAATAACTTGACTGTGCCTCTGTCTAGTAGTGACACAGGGATGACCCCTGGGGTAAACCTACAATCTCACATCCAGTTGTCCAGATTTCTCTTGAAGAGAGTCAGTGAGGGACTCTGTCTAACATGAACTGGGATACTCTGCTAGAGTGTGAGAAGCCTCTGAGTTATGACTCTGTCCCTCCAGCATGTCCTATACATGTATCTGCTGAGGTTCAAATCTTTAGCTCTCATGGTTCTGGTGGATTTGGATTGCTTGCAGTGGAGCATGTCCACCAAATCCTGATTGGACATGGTTGTGTATGTCAGGCATAGGTCACCTGTAAGTATGTGGTATGCAACTGAATAAAGCTGGATTTCCTTTAGTCTGGAAGCATATGACATGTGTTGTAGACCCCTGATCTTCTTGGTAAGGTACTTTTGGGGTCTCTCCAGCTGTTGCAAGTGCTGGGTGAGGTACATACCAAATGGGGCTTTGTATTCAATCATGGGCCTGATAAGTGAGAAGTATAGTGGTACAATGACCTCCTTTGATCTGGATGGAAAACCTTTCATGATAAGGTGGGCAAGATAGAAAGTCTTTCTAACCACTTTGGCAACATGGGTGTCAAACGAGACGTCACTATCTACATGTGTCCCCAGGTGTCTGATTTGTTTTCTGTGCTCAGTGGGTTGCTGTCTATGTATTGATTTGTGGTTACTTCGTTCCTCCCAAAGGGGATGACTACACATCAGTTGCATTCAGTTTCAGGCCATGATTCCGGCACCAGCTATCTGTCTTTGTGATGACATTCTGTAGGATGTGTGTGCCGGCTGATGTATTCACTATGGTGCCTAGGTTGCAGTCATCTGCAAACTTTGTCAGCCACAACCCTCCTATGTTTGCTTTCACATCTGAAAAGTAAATGCCAAATAAGAGGGGTCCCAGGACAGATCTTTGTGGGACACCACTTGTGACTGGCTTTGAATCTGACAAGGCACCTGCAATGTCGACTTTATGGGTCCTGTTTCTTAGCCATTTTGCAACCTATCCTGTGACATATGGTGTTGTATTTCAGCTGTTGAGCTTGTCTATGATGCCTGAGTGGGGTATTGTGTCAAAGGCCTTAGCCAAGCGCAGGTAGGCTGTGTGGACCGCGTAGCCCTCATCAATGGCCCTACTGACAGTTTCAAAATAGTCAACTAGGTGCAAAAGACAGGATCTGCCCTGTACATAGCTGAACTGGGTGGGATCAAGGGTCTGTAGGTCACCAATGTCTCTGTTTAAGAGCTCCATAATGACTCTTCCCATAGCTTTGCAGACAATGCTGGTTAAGCTTGTGTGGTGGTAGTTGCCAGGGTCTGTGGAGGCATCTCCTTTGTGGAGTGGGACCACTGTTGCTGTACGCCAGTGTTCAGGTACATATCCTGTAGCAAGGCTAAGGTTAAATAGCATTTGTATATACGGGTTTAGCTCCTTCTGGAGTTCACATAGCATGCAACTGGGGATACCATCAGGTCCCATTGATGCTGTGTACTTGTCTTTGCTGAGTGCGGCTCTCACATGGACATCCGAGATGACAGTGAGGTTACATTCAGCTGTGATAACTATCTTCTTTTGGGGGTGAGGGAGGGGGAAAATTTCACTGAACCTGTCTGCCAGAATGTTGCCAATATCTGTCAGGTCACTGAAATATATGTTGTTGTGTACCAACTCTGAGCATATCTGAGGGTTCCCACCCAGGTTTCTGACCTAACTGAAGAAGGCAGTGTGGTTATCTTCATTGTCTTTGGTGATTTATCTCTCCAAGTTGACCTTGGATGTCTTTATGAGAGAATGTAGCTTTTTACTAGTGCTGATCACAGCTGCCTTCCCTTTAGGAGATGTAGCTCTGTCTTGCATTAGTATCCTTCATCTGTTATACAGTTTGTTTATGGCTGTGGTCCACCAGACAGGCCACTTTCCCTTGGTGGAGAGGGTCTTGTTTTTATTTGTGATTGCATGTTCCATGCTTTCTCGGAGATCTCCGTAGAAAGCGTCTGTGAAGGAGTCACCATTGTGTGTTGTGGTTTCCACTGGCCCAGTGGCCTTAACGGATACCATCTCAGTCCGAAGAAGTGTGAAGTCAGCTTTTGAGATGTTTGTCACTATACTCTTTGTATTATACTAGCACTGACACAAGTGTAGACAATTTCCCAGAATCCATCAAACAAAATGGACATGCAAAATGTAACACTTCCACAAGAGGGGTAAGCATACTGGATGTGATAATCAGAAATATGTGTAGTGGATGTCAAGATGAGAAGTGTATCCCTCACTGGTAAGACCAGACCATAGAGTAATCACACTGTAGTTACACATCCCGACCCCAGTCCCTGGCCAAATTACCACAGTGAAACACATGTATAAAGCATAGCTTGCACCCCTACAAACCAATGTGGAATCCATGAAAGCCTTGTGCAGGTCCAAAATATGGGACACACTGCAGAACATGTTATACAGGCATACCATGAACACAGCCAATAGTGCTTGGAGTCTGGAATCACAAACAACAAGACACAATGTCATACACCCAGGCATCTGGCATGCTGGACTCCAGCAATTACTAAACCATTGAAGAGAATGAGGAAGCTACCACATGATAGATCAAACATAAAAGGTGAAGTAATCAGTGATCACTAGTATGGCAATAAAATGTGTCCACACATACAATCCACTATGGCCAGGCAAAACAAGTAGAATCTGTGAATCCAGTGGCAATGTGACACCTGTCCCAAGTACACACACAACAACAACTCACCCCAATAAATACAAATGTATGTGATAGACGCAACCAGGTAGCCAAACCGGAGCCTGAGAACCCCCAAATCAGTACTGTCAAAACTAGTTAGGAGGACAAGGTAACCACATACACCACAAACCCAGCCCCACATAGACCTACAATGACTGTAAACCAAACACATAAACACAAAAACATTCCCAGAGGCCCTAATTACAAACACAGAACACCAACACAAGCCTTCAAAGCAGACACCCAATAAAACAACCTCCAGACATAGCACATGTAACACATAGTACACAAAGCTGGTGTGCCAAACAGTCACAGGACAGAAGGAGAAACAACATGCCTGATACAGTTGTGATAGGTGACTCCATAGTGAGACATGCTGCTGTTCCAGGGATGGCTTGCGCCTGTTACCCATGAGTGTCTGGATATTGCATAAGGCTTTTGCAACCTACAGAGATCCTTTCATAGGCAAGGCCAAAAAGACCAACCCACCACCATAGAAAACAAAACTGGAAAGAAACAGAAGGGTAATGCTGATCAGTGCCAGATGTGTAAACCTCAATATGCATGCTCCTGAGGCCCTCCCCAGTATGGAGAACATCGATGTCTGTCCAGTGATAGAAACCTGCTGCAAGCCTCGTGACAGCACACCAGCACTACCAGGTAATACCACATATCATGTGTTATGGCCACAAAACCTGTAACAAAACATAAAAGGAGGGTGAGTATCCATATTCAGCACAGACACCCATACATCCAGTTAACTGACAATGCTTATGTCATTGCAGTCCACCCATGTGCAACTAACCGTAGGCAAGACTGCTGTACAGTCTGTAGCATGCTACAGACCACACTCTCACACACAGGAACCCCACCCCACTGTCCTGAAGACAGTGGACAGTATGAATGTACCACCAAATACAAAACAAGGTACACACAAATTACCACATAGGTGGTAAACCATTATGTGTGGAAGGAGTAATCAGGGACCTAGTGACACAAGTGGACAGTCACCTGTTATGTGACAGTCACATCGCCAATTTGTCTAGGAAGACTGTCTATATTGGACACTGTATCATGAAAGTTTTCACATCTACGTCAACAAAAGTCATTGTGCCCCTATACTGTTCCCCTATCAGACCATATTGTAATACAATGCCTCATTTGGGATGTACATTACCTGGCACCTGCAGCAGTTAGAAAGACCTCAAAGGTACCTCAGCAAGAGTCAGAAACGGTCTCAAATATATCTCATATGCTGCCTGGCTGTAGACACCACAGCTGAATGCAGTCACATACTGCCTACACAGAGGCATTGTATGTCTGTTGTACAAGTCCATGTCCAACACAGAAGTAATGGACATGCTCCACCCCAGAAAACTCAAAGCCATCGGAGCTGTGTGAGTCAGAGATGTCAACCTTAACACATAATCAAATAGGATGTGCTGGAGGGACAGATACCTAACCCTGAGTCTCTCCACACCCTGGAACAGAATACCACTACATGTTAGACAGAGCCCCTCACTGACACTCTTCAACAGGAAGTTAGCAAAATGGATGGATAATTGTAGATGTACACTGGGGGTCTTTACTGTGTCATGTCCAGACAGAGGCACAGCTAAGTAAATCATAAATGGCCATAATATTCACATAGCAAGGGTGGCAAAAGCCACACACACTGTGGCTAGGCTTACAAATGCCCTAGGGTGGATAGCCTAGTATGAACCTATGAACCTATTATGATACAAATTGTACAGGACACTAAGGATAACCCCAAGGCTGCTGCAACTGATGGTAGTAAGCGTGTTGTGAATTCTCGGATATGCTCTGGATCACACAAATATTACAAACAACATACCAAACACACACACGTATTGCCAACATACATGCTGACAGGTGCAGTGCAACCCCCCCCCCATAATGCAAAATATCTTTCCCAGCAGACTGCTGCCTCCCTAACATTATGTCAGCCTTAGCACAGGATATGTACCCAAAGAGCAGTGTACAACAACAGTGGTTGTTCTCAAGAAAGGTGTCGCCTGAATGGATACTAAAAACAACCACCACAGAATCCTGAGAAGCTTGGTCTGCACAGCTATGGAAAGGATCAGCATGTACCGCAGACATAACGATATTGGGGATCTATTGACACCCGACCCTACCCAGTGTGGGTTTATGAAGTGCAGACCCCGCCCTAAACATGTGTGACTCAGTTGAAACAGTAATTGAGGTCACTGATGAGGGCAATGTGGTCCACACAGTGTAGCTGGACCTTGCAAAGCCTTCCATACAATATCCTATGTGTTCAATATAGATATGCTCACCAGCTTATGTATACACCCCAATGTCACTAGAGGGGTTGCAAACAAGACCAACGACAGAACTGACATGGTCAGACATGCTGCAGCCATGTCAGACTACAAACCACATATAACAGGTATCCCACAAAGCTTGGTCCTGGGACCTTCCCCGTCTGGTATATATGCCCCATAGGTACATATGCCCCATAGGTACAGGCCAACATGTAAGGACTGTGCCTGAACATGTTTGCAGAGGACTACAAACCGCCTAACATATCTGACACTCCAGCTGACACAAGCATCCCACAAAAGGGCCACATAGAAACAGACAACTGGTGCCATAGCCATGTCAGCATGTTAAATGGAGAAAACTGTATAGTCAACCTCTGTGGATATACAGTAAGTGACCAACAATTACCACATAGGTGTTAACCCATTACATACTTAACATGTAATGACAGACCTGGGTACACAAGGTGATAGATATCCTGCATTGGACAAACATGTGGCTGTAGTGTTAACAGAAACAATCCATATACCAACCTAATCATGAAGGTTATGACATCTAGATAAGGGAGGTCATTGTGGTTCTGCAGTTATCCTTCATCAGCGTTACAAATGACCACAACAGCCCCTGTGGGGTGTACCTCAGCAGACACCTCCATCAACTGTAAAGTCTACAACAGTACCTCACCAGGAGTATCAAAGAGCTTGAACACATGTAATGTGTTGCCTGATTAAACAGAGTGCAACTCCACACACTGCCATGCTGGCCACCCAGACGCAAGCTGTGCCTGATGTAGAAAGCCATGTCCAAGCTGGAATCACTGAACATGCTGCACCTTGTACAATCTGAATGGCAGTGAGCTATGCACATGAGGGACCTGAACCCCAGCACTGACATACATAGGACAAGCTGTACTGCATTATCCATAACACAGAAGCCACCCCCACGCATGAGTAAACTACCAGTACAGGTTATCCATAGAGTCACTCATTGATTCTCCTCAACAGGAATCTTAATGAGTGGATGGGAGATGGTAGGTTTACCCTGGGTATCAATGTTATGTCACAGGTAGACAGAGGCACAGTATACTAAACAAGACATATGTCATGGCAAACTACACTTACAATGTATCAAAGGACAAACACACTCTCTGACTAGCATTAGACATGGCCTAGGGCACATTGGTAGTGTTTGCCAATGTACACCTATGTTGTGGAATACTCTACTGATGTTGGATGAGGCTATTGTAAGTAGTTCATATCTGAACATAATGCAACATGGTCAGATAGGTTCATAGGTTCATAGGTTTATACTAGGCTATCTGCCCTAAGGCAGTTATAAGCCTAGCCCAGAGTTCTGCGGCTTACGCCACCCCTTATATGGAAACAATACTGTGCCCATTAGTTTGTTGTGCCTCTGTCCAGCAGTGACACAGAGATGATCCCAGGGTAAACCTATGATCTCCCATCCACAGGTCAAGATTCCTCTTGAACAGAGCCAGCGAGGTGCTCTGCCTCACATGGACCGGGATTGTATTCCACAGCATAGGAGTCTCTGAGTGATAAATCTATCCCTCCAACATGTCCTACCTATATCCCTGCTAAGGTTTAAGTCACTTGCCCTAGTGGTTCTGGTGGATTTGGAGATTTTGAGGTGGAGCATGTCCATTACTTCCTGGTTGGACATGGCCTTGCATGTCAGGCACATGTCACCTCTGAGCAGATGGTATGTGACTGAATAGAGCTGGAGTGTCTTCAATCTGGCAGCATATGACAGATGTTGGAGTCCCTTTATCCTTTTGGTGGGGGACATTTGGGGTCTCTCCAATTGCTGCAGATGTCGGGTGAGATACATCCCAAATGGGGCATTGTACTCGATCATTGGTCTGATAAGTGAAGAGTACAGGGGAACAATGACCTCACTAGATCTGGATGTGAATCCCTTCATGATCAGGTGGGCAATGTAGAAGGTCTTTCTAACCACTTTAGCAACGTGAGTGTCAGAAGAAAGGCCACTGTCAACCTGGGTCCCCAGGTCCATGATACCCTCCTCTGTGCTTAGAGGATTGACACCTATATGGTAGCTTGGGGTTACCTTGCTCTTCCCGAAGGGTATGACTATACATGTTTTGGCATTTAACTTCAGGCCATGGCTCTGGCAGCAGCTATCAGTTTCCGTGAGTCCCTTCTGAAGGATATCCATGTCTGATGCACTGTCCACTATGGTGCCCAGTTTGCAGTCATCTGCAAACTTTGTCAGCCAAAGTCCTCCCATGTTGGCCTGTACTTCTCAGAAGTAGATGACGAACAATAGGGGGCCAAGGACCAAGCCCTGTGGGACACCACTTGTGACCGGCTTGGAGTCTGACATAGCGCCAGCAACTCTAACCTTGTCGGTCCTGTCCTTAAGCCATTTTGCAACCCATCTTGTGACATATGGGTTCACATTTAAGTTGGTAGGTTTTTCTACAATACCCGAGTGGGGTATTGTGTTGAAAGCTTTTGCAAGGTCAAGGTAGGCTGTATGGACTGCCTTTCCCTCATCAATGGCCTTAGTGACTGTTTTGAAGAAGTCAACCAAGTTCAAAAGGCATGATCTGCCCTTGACCAAGCCAAACTGGGACGGGTCCAATGTCTGCATGTCCCCTATATCTTTGTTTATGAGCCCCATTATGATCCTCTCCATAGCTTTGCAGACTAGACTTGTTAAGCTTATGGGGCGGTAATTACCAGGGTCCGTAGAGGCACCGCCTTTGTGCAGATGTGCACAACTGGACCCTAACCAGGCTGTTGTGCACACTATGGAAATGTAAAGCAGTGACAGGACTAAAGCCCAGGATACTATCCACCACAGTGAAAGTGCTGAACCACTACACTATACAGTACTACAGTGTTAGGTCAGTATGAACAGATGTTGACAATTGTATGCAAAGTATTCCATGCAAAACCTGCAGGCACAGTATAATCCCTGTTGTGTTCACACAAAAAGCAGTTGGACAGTAACTACACAACATGGCACAGAACACACAGCCATAAACTGGAGATATTTGTTGAAGGTCACACTCATCCACAAATGTGATGGGCTGCAGAGTTCAACATATGGAAAGCTCACACTGGGCATGCTCACACACTTTGATAAATGAGACATCTTTCACACACCATGCCATGGGAAGGCTGAACTGGGCATGCTCACACACTTAGTCCAAATGTTCCTCTTAGCAACTGGGAAAACACACCACAGGATGCTCATTCCCCTTTCTAAACACTGATGATGTCAGCACCCTATAAGTATATCAGGAGAAAAACAATCTCCCAATAATCCAAATAGCGTGCTTAACTAATGCATCCATCTCTAGTGTCATAACATAGGTAGGGGTTTGAATCTGGCAAGTGTGTGTGTAGGGGGGTAAGTGTGTGTATGAAAGAAACATCCCTTTTGGCAACTGTGGAAACACACCACAGGATGCTCGTTCCCCTTTCTAAACACTGATGATGTCAGCACCCTATAAGTATATCAGGAGAAAAGTAATCCCCCACCAATCCGAATAGTGCGCTCGCTCTGCTAATGTGTCCATCGCTAGTGTCATAACATAGTTAGGTAGGGGTTTGAATCCAGCAAGTGACAAGTGTGTGTGAAGGGATGTAAGTGTATATGAAAGTAACATCCCTTTTGGCAACTGTGGAAACACACCACAGGATGCTCATTCCCCTTTCTAAACACTGATGATGTCAGCACCCTATAAGTATATCAGGAGAAAAGAAATCCCTCAGCAATCCGAATAGCGCCCTCTGCTAATGTGTCCATCTGTAGTGTCATAACATAGTTAGGTATGGGTTTGAATCCAGCAAGTGTGTGTGAAGGGATGTAAGTGTGTATGAAAAGAACATCCCTTTTGGCAACTGTGGAAACACACCACAGGGTGCTCATTCCCCTTTCTAAACACTGATGATGTCAGCACCCTATAAGTATATCAGGAGAAAAGAAATCCCCCAGCAATCCAAATAGAGCGCTCTGCTAATACATCCGTTTCTAGTTTCATAACATAGTTAGGTAGGAGTTTGAATCCAGCAAGTGGTAAGTGTGTGTGAAAGGAACATCCCTTTTGGCAACTGTGGAAACACACCACAGGATGCTCATTCCCCTTTCTAAACACTGATGATGTCAGCACCCTATAAGTATATCAGGAGAAAAGAAATCCCCCAGCAATCTGAATAGCGCACTCTGCTAATGCGTCCGTCTCTAGTGTCATCACATAGTTAGGTAGGGGTTTGAATCCAGCAAGGGTGTGCGAAGGGGGGTAAGTGTGTATGAAATGAATATCCCTTTTGGCAACTGTGGAAACACACCACAGGATGCTCATTCCCCTTTCTAAACACTGATGATGTCAGCACCCTATAAGTATATCAGGAGAAAAGAAATCCCCCAACAATCCGACAATCTGAATAGCGAGGTCTGCTAATGCTTCCGTCTCTAATGTCATAACATAATTAAGTAGAGGTTTGAATCCAGCAAGTGCCAAGTGTGTGTAAAGGGGGTAAGTGTGTATGAAAGAAACATCCCTTTTGGCAACTGGGAAAACACACTACAGGATGCACATACCCCTTTCTAAATGATATCACAATTAGTTATGGCTTTTGATTCCAGACATGTCACGTGTGTTTTGCTCACACAGAATGCCCATGTGTGCGGGTTGTTTCTCACAATAATGCATGACATCGAATAAACCAGTTATGGCAATGCACACATGATGTATGTGTGTGCCAAATACACATATGTACCTGTGACCTTCAATAGTTACCATGTGTGATGCCTGCCACATGTGAATACATGGTATTTGCACAGGGTAACATTATGACTGTGGTCCTCTGTGCAGGTGCTGCATGTGGGATGTGTATATACAGTGTGAGATGTAGATGCTATCAACCTAGTAGTGAGGGATACACACCTGGTCTGGGGCATATAGTCAACATGTTGTTGATGAACAGGTGCTGCATGTTTTCACCTGTTGTGGGAGTGGTAAGAAGTTGTTCCATAGCAATGCAGTGACCGCATGCTAAGAACTGTTCAGCTAGGGTGTTGTAGCTACAGTAATTCATTACCATTCAGTAATATGTCAGCATTCCTGGTGAGGGTCTGATGCCAACGAAGGTCAGGGTTCTACCAGCCTGTGTCACTTGTTCAGTGAGCCCTTCCATGTTCCCTATCATGTATCCCAGTGAGGGACATCACACATCAGCTGTAGTAGCATGGACAATGACTGAGTCATATGTGTCCATGCATCTGACTGACCTGTACGCTTGTGTTATGTGGTGGACCATAGTACCCCATGAGCATTTCACTGTGACCTTCACCTTGTCCAGCCTGGTGAGCATGACCTCACTGTACTGGACAATAAAAGTACCTAACACAACTGCAGCAGTAGTGTTGTATAGCTGTACAGACTGTGCTTGTTTGGCACACAGGATTTGTGTGCTATGTGTTATGCGTGCTGTGTTCAGGCCTAAAGTATGCCTGTGTGCCAGCTGCAGAGGTGTCTGCCACTCAGGCAGGATGCTATCCTTAGGCTCCACGAATGGCCTGGTGTGTTTCCGTGCTTGTATTGCTGTCAGTGTAGGTCCACATCAGACTGGTATTGCAGTCACTGTAGTATTTCATGCCACCTGACAGGTTATGCCAGTACTGGGTTCAGAGTGCTTATTCCACAGTTTGGCCATGTGTTTCCATCTCATATATGTGTTGTACATCCATGGGTAGGGGAATAGGGTTGACTGTGTACATGTGGCAGCTGTGACATTACTACATGACTCACATATTCCACAAGTGTACCATAGAGGTGACTGATAACTGACCTTTGCACATGCTACCATAGTATTGAGATTGCACTGGTGATTAACAGCACATAGGGCCAATGGTGAACAAGATACATAGGTCCATAGGTTCATACTAGGCTATCTGCCCTAGGGCATTTATACACCTAGCCAGAATGTGTGTGGCTTTCACCATGCATTGTAAATCTATCTTGCTATGCCCTTTTCCAAGGTTAGTATACTGTGCCTCTGTCTAACAGTGACACATAAGTGATACCCAGGGTAAACCTACAATGTCACATCCAGTAATTAATATCCCTCTTGAAGATAGTCACTGAGTGACTCTGCCTAACCTCTATTGGGATATTATTCCAGAGTGAAGGGAGCCTCTGAGTTATGAATGTGTCCCTCCAGCATGTCCTATGCATATCACTCCTGAGGTTCAAGTCTTTCCAGCATGTAGCCTGATGGGATCTGGATATTCTGAGGTGCAGCATGGCCATTAAGTCAGGGTTTGACATGGCTTTATATGTCAGGCACAGATTGCCTATGAAGAGGCAGTATGCCACTGAGTAGAGCTGCTGTTTCTTTAACCAGTCAGTATGTGGCATCTGTTTGAGCCCTTTGATCCTCTTGTTGAGGTACTTTTGTGGTCTTTCCAGTTGCTGCAGGTGTCTGGTAAGGTGCATGCCAACAGGGGCATTGTAGTCAATTATGGGCATGATGAGGGATGAGTAAAGAGGCACAATGTCCTCCCCTGATCTACATGTGAATCCCTTCATGATGATGTGGCCTCTATAGAATGTTTTCCTAACCACTTTGGCCATGTTGTTGTCAAATGAGAGAATGCTATCAACTTGTGTACCCCAAGGTCCATAATTCCTTCGTCTGCACTTAATGGATTAACACATATGTGGTACTTTGTGGTCACTTTGTTTTTGACAAAGGAGATGACTATACACTTTTTGGCATTCAGCTTGTGGCCATGGCTGTGGCACAAGTCGTGTGTTTTCAAGAGGCTCTTTTGGAGGATGCGTGTGTTAGCTGGAGAGTTGATTATGGCGTCTGGTTTGCAGTCATCTGCGACTTGCTCAGCCACAGTACTTCCATGTTGGCCTGTACCTCTGATAAATATATACTGAACAAGACAGATCCCAGGGCTGAGCCTTGTGGGACACCACTTGTAACTGGTTTTGAGGCTGACATGGCTCCAGCAATTCTAACCATGTGTGTTCTGCCCTTGAGCCACTGTGCAATATCTGTCGTGACATAGGGGTTAATATGTACACTGGTGATCTTCCCTAGAATGCACAAGTGGGGTATTGTATCAAAGGCTTATGCAAGGTCCAGGTAGGCTGTGTAGACCACCTTCCCCTTGACAGTGGCCTTGGTGACTGTTTCAAAGAAATCAAACAGGTTTGAGAGGCAGGATCTGCCATTAACAAAGCCAAACTGTGTATGATGACGTGTCTGTAGGTCTCCAATATCTATATTTATGAGGTTCATGATGATCCTTGCCATAGCTTTGCAGACCAAGCTATTCAGACGTATGGGGTGAATAGTGTCCAGGATCCGTTAAGGCACCACCTGAATGTAGAGGGACCACTGTTGCTGTACGCCACTCTTTGGCCACATATCGTGTAGTAAGGCTGGGATTGAACAGTATTGTTATGTCTGGGTGTAGCTCTTCTTGGGGTTCATGTAGGACACAGCCTGGGACACTGTCTGGTCCCATTGATGCAGTGTTTATTGCTTTGGAGATTGCAGCTCTTACCTGAGCATCTGAGATGTCAGGGGGGGCAGCACTCTGCTGGGAGAAATATTTGCCCTTTTGGTGTGGAGGGGGGGAGAAGGTAGCAGTGAACCTGTCCACTAGGATGTTGGCAATGTCTGTGTGTTTGGTATTTCGTGTGACATCTTGGACTACGTCTGAGCATATCTGGGTATTACCACCCAGGTTCCTAACATAACTACAGAAAGCCTTGTGATTATCCTCAGTGTCTTGTGGAGTCTTCTCTCAAAGATGGCCTTAGACAATCTTATGGGTGCCTGTAGTTGTCTTCTAATACTCATCAGTGATGCCTTCACATTTTGGGAGTTTGTTGTATCATGTAGTAGCTTCATCCTTCTATTGTATCGTTTGTTTATGGCTGGTGTCCAGCACACAGGATGTCTGCCTTTGGAGGATTGGGTCTTGCTTTCATTTGGGATTGCATGATCCATGCATTCCTGAATGTGTCCATAGAATGCCTTTATACAGGTATCTGCAGTCTGGTCCATATTTTCAACAGGCCTGGGGGCTTTGAAGGTTTCCACATCATTTATGAGGAGTGTGAACATGCTTGACATGAGTTGTTGACTGTATTCTTCTGTGCAGGGGGTGGCCTTGGGATGTGACTATCCAGTGAGATTAGTTTATGGTCTGATCTTGCCGGTGAGGGATATACTTCTGGTCTGGAGCATAGAGTCCCCATGTTGGTGATGATCAGGTTCAGTATGTTTTCCCCTCGTGTGTGAGTGGTAACAAGTTGTTCCATAGCATATTGGTATATAAATTCCAGTAATCTGTGGGCTAGGGTGTTGGAGCTACAGTCATGCTCCCAGTCTATGTTTGGGTATTTTAACCCACCCAATATAATGGTGTATGGACAGACCTACATATTTACAACTGTTTTCAGGAAGGCCAAGTGCAGTTGTTGTGTTTGTGAGGGTGGTCTGTAGCAGGCTATAACCTGGAAGGCAGTTTTATCCATTGTTACCTGCATATGGATAGTCTCTGATGTTTGGTGCTTTGCCACCAACCTGGAGGTGTGGGTATCTTGGAAGAATATCAATACACCCCCTCCTTTTGTGGTTTTGTGCAAATTTTGGGCCTGAAAAGCATGGTATGAGGTATAACTTGGTAGTGCAGGAGTGCTGTTGGTAGCCCTGAATCTGGTATCTGTTACTGCACAGATAGTGATGTTCCCCATGCTGAGGAATGTTTTGAGTGTGTGCATCATCAGGTTTAGAGTCCTGCAGTGGCATATATGACTGCTCACGTGGACAGATGCCAGGTAAGTCATATGCAAAGTGTCACAGGCAACGTACATGTGCACAGGAGAAACAGTGACATTCTGTCAAGTGAGACATGAACATACATATAGTAAGCTATGCAGATGTCACTAGGAGTCCACAGAAGCTGTGTAACTCTGCATGGCAGGTCGGATCAGTATTCCAGGGTAACTGCAAGGAAACATGCATGCAAACATAGCTACTGTAAGCAGGGCTGCATGTAGTCCATTGTACAACAAACAAGCTGTACCGCTATCATTAGGTAACACTGCAAATGCTCACCAGCTGACATATGAATACCTATGTCACCAAAGGTGATACTTACCAGACCACGGACAGAAATGACATGGCCAGACACGCTGCATCCCACATGAACACATATCTCAAGCAACACAGACCTCACAATGTCAGTGTTCATAACAGGCACAGCCCATAAGGCCAAACACAATGTGTGACACACCTATAATAGGTGATGCCATAGTCAGACACACTGACGTCCCGCCCTCCAGACTGAGCAAGGTGAGGGTCACATTTAGCTACCTGTTGGGTGATAGAATGTGCCACATAACACAAGCACTCAGGTCACTCCACAGCAAGTACAAGTATGAGGCAGTCATTGTCCATGCTGGTGTGAACAACCTGAGACGTACCTCCCTGGACCACATGGAAAGAGACACAGAGGAGCTCTTACATCACCCTCTCAAACTCAGGAATCCCACACAGCCTTCATGATGACACAGGAGAGTATAGATTTCTCTGCAAACACCATCATACTGGGTGACGTCAACTACCCAAACATAGACTGTGAACATTACTCAAGCCACAATACCCAAGCTCTAGGTTTCCCATAGTTCAGAAACTCTTTAGCTATGAAACAGGTAGTCAACATTCCCACAAGAGGGGAAAATATACTAGACCTGATCATCACAAACATGAGTACAAAATGCTCACCACTTGAAGTATATCCCTCATTGTTGCAATTGAACCATATACTAATCACACTGGAGTACTGGATCCCCCACATATGCAAACCTCAAACACATTGATGTGTGTGTGTGTGGGAAATGCCCCTATTAGCAACTGTGACAGTACACTACAGGATGCAGATTCCCCTTTTGAAACACTGATGATGTCAGCACTCTATAACTATATTACCTGAATTAAAGTTCGACAGTCATTCGTATAGTGCGCTCTGCTAATGTGTTTTTCTCCAGTGTCATAACATAGTTAGGTAGGGGTTTGAATCCTGCAAAGGTAATGTATGAGTGGGGTTTGTGTGTGTGCATAATGCTGTGAGGGAAAAGTGCCTTTTGCCAACTGGGAGAACACACTACAGGGTGCACATCCCTCTTCCTAAACACAGATGATGTCAGCACCCTCTAAGTAGAGCATTAGAAAGGATTTCTCCCACTAATGCAAATAGCACACTCTGCTAATGTGTCTGTCTCTCGTGTCATAATACAGTTAGGTAGGGGTTTGAATCTTGCAAATGGAAAGTATGTGTTTTAGTGTGTGTGGGGTGGGATGTGGCTTTTGCCAAATGGGGCTATGCACTGCAGGGTGCACATTTCCCTTAACAAACAGTGATGTTGACAGCACCCTATACAAACAACATGACAACAGACAACTGCCAGTACTCAGTATAGTGCTACATGCTACTGTAACACGCACATGTACCAGAATATACCTAGATAGTGTTTTGAAACCTGAATGTGGCAAGTGTGTGGATGTGGGATGTTTCTGTGTGTGCATTTCCATATGGAAAACATGTTTGATGTGGCAATCAGGGTACCACAGTACCTGATGCACATTACACTTTTAAACTAATGAGGTTGCCTGCACCCTGTGAGTACAGGTAGAGAAGAGGAAATCTGTAGTAATCCACATAGTGCACTTTTCAAATGTGTACCTGTCATGTATTGACAGCTACTCATGTAGGGTAATAAATAATGGAAATGGCAGGTGAGCGTGTGCATGTGTGGGGGTAGCAGGGTGTGTAAATGCTTGTGTGACAGAACATATACATAGCAAGGCTCATAAGGCAAACCCACATCCATACGTATCACAAAGGATGAGGAACTAAGAGTAATGCTGCTCAAAACCACAAGTCTAGACCACAAGATACACGCACTCAAAACTCTACTTAGCATTATGGACATCGATATCTGTGCAGTAACAGAAACCTGTTTCAGGTTTCCCGGGAGCACACCAGCACTACCAAGTTATACCTGTTACCATTCTTGTTGGCCCCAACACTTGGACCAAACAACAAAAGGAGGGGGAGTATCAATATTCATCAAAGATTCCCACACCTCCACATTGGTGGCAAAGTACCACATAGGTGTTAAGCCATTAAGTACAGAAGAAGTAATTGGGGACCTGGGGAACACACTTGATAGCAATCTGTCATTTGTCAACCACGTGGCCAAAGTGGATTGAAAGACATGTTATATAGCCCAGCTAATCATGAAGGGTTTCACATGTACAGCAGGGGAGGTCATCGTGCCTCTTTACTCATCCATCATCAGGCCTATAATTGAGTGCAATGCCCCTTATAGGATGTACCTAACCAGACACCTACAGCAACTGGAAAACCCCCAACAGTACCTCATCAAGAGGATCAAATGGCTCAAACAGATGCCATATGCTACCCAGTTAAAGAAAAGCCAGCTGGACTCAGTGGCATACTGCCTGTTCAGAGGCAATCTGTGCCTGCCATATACAGCCATGTCCAACCCAGAAGTAATGGACATGCTGCACCTCAGGAAATCAAACTCCCATACAGCCACACGCTCAAGAGACCTGAACCTTAGCACTGAAATAAATAGGACATGCTGGAGGGACATATTCCTAACCCAGAGGCTCCCTTCACTCTGTAATGAACTCACAGTACAGGTTAGGCAGAGTCCCTCATTGACTCTCTTCCATAGGAATCTGGATGAGTGGATGGAGATCATAGTTGTACCCAGGGTTTCACTTCTATGTCACTGTTAGACAGAGGCACAGTATACTAACCTTGGAAAAGAGCATAGCAACATAAATGTTAATTGGATGGCAAAAGACAAACACATTCTACTAGGCTTATCAATGCCCTTGGGCAAATAGCCTAGTATGAACCTATGGACCTATGTGTACTGCTATAGTACTTCTGCCATATGTTGCATGTGTGTGTGTTGTGGGGGATGTGCAGGTAATGGCCAGATATTTCTGCACTGGCAACACTTCTGAAACACTCTGGGTGTTCATCCCTACATACTGTATGTGTGTTGCCATCCAACCCTGTGATGTGGACACACATTACTCAGCCTGGATATACATATCCCAACAACACCACAAGCACAGTACACTACCTTGCTATGTATGTATGTACTTACACAGTTATTCACTAGTTAGGACTGTGATGCTATCCATGCAGCCCACTGGGACAGTGGAAGCCACAACACACACTGCTGGCCCCTTTGCAAAAGCTTACCACAGACATCCCACATAGTGCATGTAATGTGCACACACATATCTAACCCAGACCGTATGCACACCACTTATTTATCCTGTCCAGTGGACTACAGATACAGGCACATTGTATAACAATAGCAGGAGGCTACTGCAGCACAGGGCAGATTCACATGAAGGCAAGGCATCTGTGGTCAGCAGTGTTAAGATGCTTCACATTCACCAGATGCACAGATATTGGCAACATTGTTGCAGACAGTTTAGGTGCAGGTATCCCCCCCCATTCTCCCACACAAGTGGAATTAGTTATCACAGATGACTGTAACCTCCCTATCATCTCACATGTCCAGGTGAGGGCCACCCTCAACATTGCAGAACACACAGCATCACTGTTACAAAATGGTATCCCTGGATGTGTGATACGTTCACCCCTAGAGGACATAGCACCACATTACAGACTGATATTAAACCCTGGCCATACTACAGGATATGTACCTGAACAGTGCCATACATACACAGTGGTCCCACACCAATGAGGAGGAACCTCTACTGACCCTGGGAACTACTGCATCATATGCATAACTGGCCTTGTGTTCTAAGCTATGGAAGTTTTAAGTATGGATGACATGTACAGCAATATTACATAGGTTCATAGGTTCATAGGTTCATACTAGGCTATCTGCCCGAGGGCATTTACAAGCCTAGCCTATGTATATATATCAGGACTATGTACACACAACCTATCTCATGGACATACCTATAGATAGTGAACTATGATATATTTGGAGGTTTCACAGTAAACACAGTATTAACCTGCTACTTTGCATTACCTGTGTTTGTGTCAGCTGTTGCTGTGTCAGTGGTGCTACTTGCTGTTTGCTGCTGCTGCTGGTTTTGTTGCTGGCTGTCTTTATTTCTTTTTTTCTCTCACTGTCTCTCTCTCTATTTCTCTGTCGGTTTTGTGCAATGAATGTATTACATGTGTGGAGTGTGAGTACTGGATGCATTTGTAGGTATCTGCATAGGTCCATGTGATGGCCTCTGCACCAATTGTAAGGCAGCATTTGCTAATTGCATGCAGCCAGTTGTGTACTGATTGCATGTCTCACTGTGATTTCAGGACAGTGCTATAAAAGGGTATGTGAGATAGGCATTGCCCTTTCAGATTGTAAGGGCGTGGACCATGCTGGTATGCTGTCGACAGTGTTCTGTGAGTGTGAAGGTTAGTACGTCTCTCATGGTTCATGCTGTGTTGTAAATTCAGGTTGCTGCATTTCTCTCACCTGTTCCCTGTAGTGAGTGTGTATGCATACTGACACCTACAACTATATTTCATATGTATTGATATATATATATATATATATATATATATATATATATATATATATGTGTGTACATATACATACTTTCATATATGTACATTAGCTGACATTATTGGGTACAAGCTAACAATTAGCAGGGCTGTTTCTGTTAACACTGAACTAGTATGGGAATCCAGTAATTGGGACAGTAAAGGTATATGTAAAGGTAAATTATTAAATTAATGAATAAGAATACAACGCCCAAGGCGTGCACCGTGCCTGACAAAAAATATATAATAGCAAAGACAAATATTAGGCACTGGACCATGGCAACAAGCATAAAATCACCAACTTTTAATTCTTATGGGTAAGCGCTTTCACACATTCAAAATGTGCTTCATCAGACCAATTCCATTAAAACAAAGACATATATATATATATATATATATATATATATATATATATATATATATATATATATATATATAAAACATAAAATATTCAAAACAACCAATAAGATCATGACATCAATCAGGTACTTCACTATTCATTCATCACTGAAAGAGACGTCTGCCCTTCAGAACCAGTTTCATAGAAATCTTCTCATTTAAGCCAGGAAATTTATCTGCCTGCATAACCAAAATCCAAGAGAGTCTACGACTCTGTATGATTTCTAAAATCACCTCCCCTCCTATTCTCAGCTATAGATTCAACTAACCTAAAGCCAAATTTATGTCTTGGTCCAAAATCTATAACATGTTTAGCTAATGCATTTCGTGAATCGGAAACACTGATACAATAGAAGTGTTCTCTTATGCGTTCATACAGAGATCTGTTAGTCTTGCCTCTATAAAAACATTGACATTCCTTGCATTTAGCTAAATAGATCAAATTCCTACTACGACAGGCAGCATTAACATGGAACTTATGCTCGATACTTATCACAGGATGAATAAACACATTTTGACAGTCAATGTGACTGCAAAAATTACAGTGGCCACATTGCCTGGTACCTATAGGGAGTATATTGTCTCTCCTATCTAAGACATAGTCCCTGTGACATAGCTGTCATTTTAAAGATTTTTTATTCTTAAAAGTGAACTTGGGTTTTTCTCCTACTATTCCTTTTATATGCTCTTTAAGATGTAGAATAGACCAATTATTTCTGATCATGTCAGTTATCCCTCTAACATCACTAGTGTAAAAGAGAGGCATGGGTACATGTCTATTTAAACCTTTATCCATAACTACATTAGGTTCTTTTTCAGAAAAATATGGTCTAGCCTTCCCCTTTCAATGAATAAAGCTATCAATAAAAAGATTGTCTACTGTTTGGCAGGGAACAGAAAATAGATTTCATGAGTTTATTGGTTATTTGCATAGCACTACCTCTTTCTTAAGATTCACATGGAAATTGTCACAAGGAGAAATTGATTTTCTTGATGTGAAGTTATATTATAATGCTCATGATGGTTTCACAACTACACTATTTAGGAAGACATGTAGAAGAAATGCTTTGTTGCAAAGGGATAGTATGCATCCGGGTTTCATTTTTAAGAACATAGCTAAGGGTCAAAGTATGAGACTATCTAGACTCAATAACAATGACAAGCTATTTAACAGAGATATTGCTATGTTAGACAGTGAACTAAAAAATAGAGGTTATAAGACCAAGGATGTGGCTAGTCCTATACATGAAAGCTGTATTCATCGAAAGGGGAAGGCTAGACCATATTTTTCTGAAAAAGAACCTAATGTAGTTATGGATAAAGGTTTAAATAGACATGTACCGATGCCTGTCTTTTACACTAGTGATGTTAGAGGGATAACTGACATGATCAGAAATAATTGGTCTATTCTACATCTTAATGAGCATATAAAAGGAATAGTAGGAGAGAAACCCAAGTTCACTTTTAAGAATAAAAAATCTTTAAAAAGACAGCTATGTCATAGGGACTATGTCTTAGATAGGAGAGACAATATACTCCCTATAGGTACCAGGCAATGTGGCTACTGTAATTTTTGCAGTCATATTGACTGTCAAAATGTGTTTATTCATCCTGTGACAGGTATCGAGCATAAGTTTCATGTTAATGCTACCTGTCGTAGTAGTAATTTGATCTATTTAGCTAATTGTAAGGAATGTCAATGTTTTTATAGAGGCAAGGCTAATAGATCTTTGTATGAACGCATAAGAGAACACTTCTATTGTAACAGTGTTTCCGATTCACGAAATGTATTAACTAAACATGTTATAGATTTTGGACCAAGACATAAATTTGGTTTTAGGGTAGTTGAATCTATACTTGAGAATAGGAGGGGAGGTGATTTTGGAAATCATACAGAGTCGTGAACTCTCTTGGATTTTGGTTATGCAGACAGATAAAATTTCCTGGCTTAAATGGGAAGATTTCTATGAAACCAGTTCTAAAGGACAGACGTCTCTTTAAATGATGAATGAATAGTGAAGTACCTGATTGATGTCATGATCTTACTGGTTGTTTTGAATATTTTATGTTTTTATATATATATATATATATATATATATATATATATATATATATATATATATATCTTTGTTTTAATGGAATTTATTGGTCTGATGAAGCACATTTTGGATGTGTGAAAGCGCTTACCCATAAGAATTAAAAGTTGGTGATTTTATGCTTGTTGCCATGGTCCAGTGCCTAATATTTGTCTTTGCTATTATATATTTTTTGTCGGGCATGGTTCACTCCTTGGGCATTGCATTCTTATTCATTAATCTAATAATTTACCTTTACATATATATCTATATATATATATATATCTATATATATATATATATATATATATATATATCTATATATATATATATATCTATATATATATATATATATATATATAAAACAAAGTGAATAAAAAAAAATATTCTTAGGTTCATAGGTTCATAGGTAGGTACTAGGCTATCAGCCCAAGGGCCTAAGTAAGCCTAGACAACAAAGTTCCCTGGCTTATGCCAACCCAAGGAAGTTAATTTCCTGTGCCCCTGTTGAGCAGAGCCACAGAAGTGATCCCCGGGGTGTATTTCCTATTTCCCATCTACTCATCAAGATTTTTCTTGAAGAGTGATAATGAGGAAGTTTGCTTGACATAGATGTGTAGCTTGTTCCAGAGTATGGGAAGTCTCTGGGACAGGAATCTATCCCTCCAGCAAGTCCTGTTTATTGCAGTGACAAGGTTTAGGTCCTTAGAGCATGTAGCTCGGAGGGATTGGGATTTCTTTAGGTGTAGCCGTGTAGCATGTCTAACAGCTCTATGTTTGACATAGCTTTATATGTTAGGCAGAGATCACCACAGAGTGGTAGGGTTACCACCTGTCCCACTTTGCGAGGGACAGTCCCTCTTTGGGCAGGTGTGTCCTGACAAAAAATATTAAAAATGGCAAATGTCCTGAGATTGTAGGATATAATTATGTCCCATATGTTATGTAATAGTTGCATAAAATAATTATTTCTGTATCTAAAATACCAAAATGTTACAAGAAACAGAATAAGCAACTAAACCGCTACAAGAATAAGCTTTTATTTAGGCAAAAAAGTAAAGTTCTATCCTTTGTACTGATCATGGATATGTGTCGGCCTGTAAAATCTGATGTGTGTTCCGAAAATGTCCCACTTTGGCCATTTGAAAAGGTGGCAACCCTACAGAGTGGGCGATATGCTACAGAATAAAGCTGTAGTATTTTGAGACAATTAGTGTAGGGCATCTGTTTGAGGCCAGTAATCCTCTTTGTGAGGTACTTCTGCGGCCTTTCCAGCTGCTGAAAATGTCTTGTGAGGTACATTCCAAAAGGGGCTTGTACTTTAAATGGGTCTAATGAGTATCACAACAACTTCTACTTATGTAAACTGTTGATGGTGGACAAAGCAGTGTTGCCAAAAATACGTAACATAGTACATGGCTACCATAAACAGTGGGTCGCCACTACTCCTGCAGTTTATATAGTAAAAACTGGTAAATACATATTAACAATTAGAATCTGTTGGTAAAACTAAGAGTCAAACCTGTTACAGTCTATAATAAAACAATGGAGACACCTAGTGGAAGGAGGTTGAGATACAACCCATTAAACAACAATGTTAGGATATACAGAGAATATATATATATATATATATATATATATATATATATATAGAGAGAGAGAGAGAACATAATAGAGAAAAGAAAAAAATGTACTACATTTTTTTTTTACATAGATGTCAAAGGAAATGAATGATAAATAAATAATGAATAAGCAGGAACTATGAAACAATATATATATATGAAACAATATATGCAATGAAGTTGTCAAAAGTGATATGAACTGTTGAATCATGAACTCTAATGCCCAAGTACTAGGCAATGGAACCAAGTCATCTTAGAAGACTCTTCAATTTTAAAATGCAATGAATGGAGCACATTTCATTTAAACCTGGATATGTGCTGGCATCCATGCGGATTTGCCATGTGAGTTCCAACACTTCAAGGCGGACAGTTTCAGGGCCCCTCTCCCGTCAAAATTTACACAGTCAATCGCCTTGAACAAAAATTTATGGTTGGTGTTGTCAGCTACATATTTTGCCAGTGCATTGACTGTTTTTGTTTCCTGATGTAGTACTTGTGCTCATAAACATGTTCCCGGAGTTTCTTGTCCATTTTGCAGATGTAAAAAGCTGGACACTGTTGGCACTGGGCAAGATAAACAACGGCTTTAGATTGGCAGTTGAACTTGTGCTTAACTTTGTATTTTCGATCTCTAATTCTGAATTGATCCCCTGTATCCATGTGGGAGCAAAAATTGCACATGTTGGATTGAAACATCCCTATCCTGATAGGGGGGTGCAACTCATAGGTTCATAGGTTCATAGGTTCATACTAGGCTATCTGCCCAAGGGCATTTATAAGCCTAGCCCATAGATATGTGGCTTTCGCCACCCCTTTAGTTTGAATAAAACTATGCCTATTATTTTGCTGTGCCTCTGTCAAGCAGTGACACTGAAGTAATCCCTGGGGTATATCTGCAATCTCCCATCCATTGGTCAAGATTCCTCTTGAACAACGCCAGCGAGGTGCTCTGCCTCACATGTACCGGGATTTTGTTCCACAGCATAGGGAGTCTCTGGGTGATGAATCTGTCCCTCCAGCACGTCCTATTAATAACCGTGTCAAGGTTTAAGTCTCCCGCCCTTGTGGTTCTGAGGGATCTAGATTTTTTGAGGTGAAGCATATTCATCAAATCTGGGTTTGACATGGCCTTATATGTCAGGCACAGGTCACCTCTGAGCAAGCGGTATGAGACTGAATAGAGCTGGAGTTCTTTCAGTCGGGCAGCATAAGACATATATTTGAGACCCTTTATCCTCTTGGTGAGGAACTTTTGGGGCCTTTCCAGCTGCTGCAGGTGTCGGGTTAGATACATTCCAAATGGGGCATTGTACTCAATCATAGGTCTAATGAGTGATGAGTACAAGGGACGATGACCTCCCTTGATCTAGATGTGAATCCCTTCATGATCAGGTGGGCAATGTGGAAGGTTTTCCTGACTACTTTAGCAACATGAGTGTCAAACGAAAGGCTAGTGTCAACCTGGGTCCCCAGGTCCCTGATGACTTCTTCTGTGCTCAGTGGATTGCCACCTATATGGTAGCTAGGGGTAACCTTGTTTTTCCCGAAGGGTAAGACTATGCATTTCTTGGCGTTTAACTTTAGGCCATGGCTCTGGCACCAGTTATCTGTTTCTGTGAGGCCCTTCTGAAGGATATCTGTGTCAGAAGTGTTTTCGACTATGGCCCAGTTTGCAGTCATCTGCAAACTTTGTCAGCCATAACCCTCCTGTGTTTGCTTGTACTTCAGAAAAGTAGATGCCGAACAAGATTGGACCCAGGACTGAGTCCTGTGGTACACCACTTGTGACAGGCTTTGAGTCTGACATGGCTCCAGCAACTCTGACCCTGTGGGTTCTGTCACTTAGCCAGTTTGCAACCCATCTTGTGATGTATGGGTTTACATTCAAGCTGATGAGTTTTTCGATGATACCTGAGTGGGGTATTGTGTCGAAGGCCTTTGCCAGGTCGAGGTAGGCTGTATGGACTGCCTTTCCCTCATCAATGGCCTTGGTGACTGTTTCGAAAAAGTCAACCAAGTTTAAAAGGCATGATCTGCCTTTGACAAAGCCAAACTGGGTTGGATCCAAAGTCTGCAAGTTCCCTATGTCTTTATTTATGAGTTCCATTATGATCCTCTCCATGGCTTTGCAGATAAGGCTTGTTAAGCTAATGGGACGGTAATTTCCAGGGTCGGTGGAGGCACCGCACTTGTGAAGTGGGACCACAGTCACCGTGCGCCACTCCTTGGGTACGTATCCTGAGGTGATGCTAAGATTAAACAGCTGTCCTAACTGTGGGTTTAATTCCTCATTGAGTTCATGGAGCACACAGCCGGGGACACCATCCGGTCCCATGGATGCTGTGTTTTTTGCCTTGGAGAGAGCAGTTCTCACCTGGGCGTTGGAGATGTTTGGGGGGATACAATCCTCTGGTATAGATATCTCTCTTTTGGGGGGGGAGGGGGGGGAGATGTTTGCACTGAACCTGTCAGCCAGTATGTTGGCAATGTGTGTAGGTTCAGTAATCTTCACATCATTTTGGACTAATTCTGAGCATATCTGGGAGTTTCCTCCTAGGTTTCTAACATAGCTAAAGAAGGCTTTATGATTGTCTTTTGTGTCCTTGGTGATTTTTCTCTCAAAATTAGCCTTGGATGATTTTATGAGAGCTCTTAGTTTTTTACTTATAATGATCAAAGGTGTCTTACCTTTCAAGGATTTTGCTCTATCTTGTAGTAGCTTCCTCCTTTTGTTGTAGAGCTTGTTTATGGCTGGGGTCCACCAGACTGGACACTTGCCTTTGGTACAAAGAGTCTTAGTTTTGTTTGGGATTGCCTGATCCATGCAGTCCTGTAGGTGCTGGTAGAAGGCATTTGTAAGTGATTCAGCGGTTTGAGTAATGTTTACCACTGGCTCAGGGGCCTTAAAGGAGACCACACTAGTTTTTAGAAGTGTAAAGTCGGCTTTTGAGAAGTTTTTCACTGTGGTCTTTTTTATTTCAGGTTGGGGCGGGATGAGGACCTCCAGCGAGATTAGTTTATGAGCTGATCTCACCAGTGAGGGGTATACTTCCGGTGTTGAACATTGTGAACCCATGTTTGTGATGATGAGATCAAGTATGTTTTCTCCTCTTGTGGGGATGGTGACTAGTTGTTCCATGGCATTTGAGTTTATGAATTCCAGGAACCTTTGGGCTAGAGAGTTTGAGCTTGAGTAGTGTTCCCAGTCTATATTAGGGTAGTTGAAGTCACCTAGTATGATGGTGTTTGGAGATACATTTATCCCCTCCAGTGTTTTCAGGAAGGCCGTGTGAGGTTCCTGAGTTTGAGAGGGTGGCCTGTAACATGCTACAAATTGCAGAGCAGTCTTGCCTATGGTTAATTGCACCTGGATGGTCTCCGATGCATCGTCGTTGCCACCAACCTTGAGGTGTGGGTGTCCTTTATGAATATGGACACCCCCTCTTGGTGTTGTCCAGATTTTGGGGCGGGCATGATATGAGGTGAAACCTGATAGTGCTGGGGTGCTCTCAGGAGCCTTGAACCAGGTTTCTGTCACAGCACAGACATCGATGTTCTCCATACTGAGAAGGGCCTCGAGTGCGTGCATCTTGAGATTGAGACTTCTGGCATTGAGCAGCATTACCCTTAGTTTTTTCCTTTTTTGTGTTCTAGGGTAGTAGGTGTAGAATTTGAGCCTTGCCTAAAAAAGGCACTATGGGGGTGGCAAGAGCCTTTGCCAATATCCGGAAGCCCAGGGGTGACAGGTGCAAGCCGTCCCTTGCGAAGCAGCGTGGCTTGTCCAGCATGTCATCCCAGGCAGGCAGACATTGGATCCCCTTTGAATGACACCAGAATTTAAGCCAATTGTTAAAGCTGATCATCTTATCACTGTATTGTGGCATCATTCTATGTTCACAGGCCTACAAAAGATGTTTTAGGTTCTTTCCTCTCCTCCAAGTGATTTTAGTGTACTCTGGTAGTTTATTTCTAAGATTGCTGTAATTTTGAATGAACACCCAGTTTTTCTGAAGGATGGATGAAACTATCTTGCAGTCCGTACTGAATGATGTAAAAAGACTACAAGGTGGTGGAAGTGAACTCTCAGGATGGTTGGTCATGAGCTATTTATTTTGGAACACGTTGCCATGAGTGCCTTTTAAAATTGGTTGGTATGCCCCCTGTTCTCTCTTATGACTAACCTCTTGGATCAGCTCATCCACCAATTGTTTGGGATAAACCAGGCCCAGAAACATAGATCTGAGTGTGTTACATTTCTCAGTGAAATCTGAAAGTTTTGACACCATTGAAGCAGCCCTGACAGGCTGACCTTTCACTACAGATCTATTTTGATAAGTAAGGTGACAACTGCTGTAGTGAAGGAAGGTGTTGGAATAAATTTCCTTCCTGTCAATTTTAGCACACAATGCATTAATGCTTAAATCTTTCCACAAATCCACATCCAGGTAGACACTTCTGTCAGGACTAAATGTGTGGGTAAAAGAAAGAAAATTACTGGTGGAATTGAAGAAATCTACCAATTCTATGGCAACTGCTTCACCACCCCTAATCAGCATGAATATATCATTCAAGAAATGAATGTAGAAGGCAATTTTGTTGTTCATAGCTTCATTCCTCTGGATGGTTTCCTGTTCACAATAAGCCATGACCAGACTGGCGAAACTGCCACCACAAGGTGACCCCATACTTAAAAAATATGTTGTCATGGAACCAGACATTTGCAAAGACTCGTGGTCATTTTTACAGTCTATTAATGACCTCAAATTCAATCTCAATCTCAACATTCTGACTGTCAGCGTGAGGGATCTGTATTCATCTATTCCACACGAGGTGGGTATTGAATGGGTCAACTTCATGTTGAGAAAGAGAGGTGCACCAACCACAGACATTTCCTTGGTGGATGAACTACCTGACATCATTTTATCTAGTAACTATTTGATTTTTAACGACACTATTTTTTTACAAAAGGTAGGGGTAGACATGGGGTCCCCTTGTGGCAGCAGTTTCGCCAATCTGGTCATGGCTTATTGGGAACAGGAAATCATCCAGAGGAATAAAGCTATGAACAACAAAATTGCCTTCTACACTCATTTCTTGGATGATATATTCATGTTGATTAGGGGTGTTGAAGCAGTTGCCATAGAATTTGTAGATTTCTTCAATTCCACCACTAATTTTCTTTTTTTTTACCTACACATTTAGTCCTGACAGAATCGCCTACCTGGATGTGGATTTGTGGAAAGATTTAAGTATTAATGCATTGTGTGCTAAAATTCACAGGAAGGACACTTATTCCAACACCTTCCTTCACTACAGCAGTTGTCACTTCTCAAAAGAGATCTGTAGTGAAAAGCCAGCTTGTCAGGGCTGCTTGAATGGTGTCAAAACTTTCAGATTTCAAGGAGGAATGTAACACTCTCAGATCTATGTTTCTGGACCTGGGTTATCCCAAACAATTGGTGGATGAGCTGATCCAAGAGGTTAGTCATAAGAGAGAACAGGGGACATACCAACCAATTTTAAAAGGCCCACATGGCAACGTGTTCCATAATAACCAGCTCATGACCAACCATCCTGAGAGTTCACTTCCACCATCTTGTTGTCTTTTTACATCATTCAGTACAGACTACAAGATAGTTTCATCCATCCTTCAGAAAAACTGGGTGTTCATTCGAAATTACAGCAATCTTAGAAATAAACTACCAGAGTACCCTAAAATCACTTGGAGGAGAGGAAAGAACCTAAAACATCTTTTGTAGGTCAATGAGTTGCACCCCCTATCAGGATAGGGATGTTTCAATGCAACATGTGCAATTTTTGCTCCCACATGGATACAGGGGAACAATTCAGAATTAGAGATCGAAAATACAAAGTTACGCATAAGTTCAACTGCCAATCTAAAGCTGTTGTTTATCTTGCCCAGTGCCAACAGTGTCTAGCTTTTTACATCGGCAAAATGGACAGGAAACTCTGGGAACGTGTTTATGAGCACAAGTACCACATCAGGAAACTAAAAACAGTCAATGCACTGGTAAAACATGTAGCTGACAACACCAACCATAAATTTTTGTTCAAGGCTATTGACTGTGTAAATTTTGACAGGAGAGGGGGCCCTGAAACCGTCCGCCTTGAAGTGTTGGAACTCACGAGTCAAATCCGCACAGACACCAATACATATCCAGGTCTAAATGAAATGTGCTACATTCATTGCATTTTAAAATTAAAGAGTCTTCTAAGCTTACTTGGTTCCATTGCCTAGTACTTGGGCATTAGAGTTCAGGATTCAACAGTTCATATCACTTTTGACAACTTCATTGCGTGTATTGTTTCATATATATATATTGTTTCATAGTTCCTGCTTATTCATTATTTATTTATCATTCATTTCCTAAAACATCTGTGTAAAGATTTTTTAACACATTTTTTCTTGTCTCTATTATGTTCTCTCTCTATATATATATTCTCTTTATATCCTAACATTGTTGTTTAATGGGTTGTATCTCAACCTCCTTCCACTAGGTGTCTCCATTGTTTTATTATAGACAGGAACAGGTTTGACTCTTAGTTTTACCAACAGATTCTAATTGTTAGTTTGTATATACCAGTTTTTACTATATAAACTGTAGGAGTAGTGGCGACCCACTGTTTATGGTAGCCATGTACTATGTTACGTATTTTTGGCATCACTGCTTTGTCCACCATCTAATAAGTGTCGAGTAGAGGGGAACAGTGACCTCTTTTTTCCTGTATGAGAACCCTTTTGTGATTTGGTGTGCCATGTAGAAGGATTTCCTGACTACTGTGGCAATGTGTTTATCAAAGGGGAGACTACTGTCTACCTGAGTCCCAAGGTCTCTTATCACACATTCGGTGTTAAGAAGACTGCTGCCTATGTGGTATTTCATGGGTACAGAGATTTTACCAAAGGGGATAACAATGCACTTTCTGGCATTGAGCTTGAGGCCATGGCTCTGACACCAGGCATCTGTCTTAGTGAGGCCCTTCTGTAGGATGTCCACATCATTTGGAGACTGGACTATAGCTCCTAGTTTCCAGTCATCTGCTAACTTCGTTAGCCAGAGGCCTTTTGTGTTAGCCTGTACTTCAGAGAAGTAGATACCAAACTGGAGAGGTCCCAAGACTGATCCCTGTGGTACTCCATTTGTCACTGGTTTGAAGTCAGATTTGGAGTCTGCAACTTTTACAGTGTGGGTTCTTTCAGTGAGCCAGTTGGCAACCCATCTTGTGACATAGGGATTTATACCTAGTTTAGTGAGTTTAGCTATAATTCCAGAATGGGGGATGGTGTCAAAAGCCTTGGCGAGGTCAAGATAGGCTGTGTGAACCACCTTACCCATGTCTACGACTTTGGTGACTGCTTCAAAGAAGTCGACCAGGTTCAGGAGGGATGATCTGCCTTTCACAAAGCCGAACTGGGTGGAGTCCAGAGTTTGTAGGTTACCAATGTCTTAGTTTATGAATTCCATGATGATACGTTCTATGGCCTTGCAGACCTGGCTCGTCAGGCTAATAGGGCAATAGTTTCCATGATCAGTGGTGGCTCCCCTTTTGTGGAGTGGGATAACTGTTGCTGTGCACCATTCAGTGGGCACAAAGTCTGATGTGAGGCTATGATTGAACATGGTGCTTAGCTGGGGAGCCATTTCGTTCTGAAATCCATGTAAAACGCAGCCTGGGATGCTGTCCGGTCCTATAGATGTTGTGTTTTTGGCTTTAGAGAGTGCTGCTTTTACCTGTGAAGTTGTGATTACAGGAACTCTGCATTCTTCCTGTATAGATATGGGCCCTTTATTGGGTGAGAGGGGGGTAAAGTTAGCACTGAACCTTTCTGCCAGGATGTTGGCAATATCAGTTGGTTCTGTAATTTTTGTGCCATTGTGCTGTAACTCAGAGCAGATCTAGGTGTTGCCACTGCGATTCTTCACATAGCTATAGAATGCTTTGTGGTTGTCCTTAGAATCAGTGGCAATCTTGTTTTCATAGCTAGATTGGAAGATCTTATAAGGGATCTCAGCTTCTTGCTGAGGCCGACCAGGGAGCTCCTCCACTCATGGGATTTTACTCTCTTTTGCAACAATTTCTTCCTTTTGCTGTAGAGTTTGTTTATGGCAGGGGACCACCAGATTGGCTTACATTTTTTGGAGGATAGTGTCTTGGTTCTGTTTGGGATAGCACGATCCATGCACTTGCGTAAGTGGCCAATGGTACAGTGGTTAAGGTATATGCCTTTCAAGCACTAGGTGCAGGGTGTGATTCTCACCACTGGCAAGAGCTTAACAGATTGAAGATGTACATTTTCCATAATTGAGTACAATGCCCCTTTTGGGATGTACCTTACCAGACACCTGCAGCAACTGGAAAGACCCCAAAAGTACCTGACCAAGAGGATCAAAGGGTTCAAACAGATGCCATATGCTGCCCTGTTAAAGAAACTCCAGCTCTACTCATTGGCATACCACCTGCTCAGAGGCGATCTGTGCCTGACGTATAAAGCCATGTCCAACCCGGAATTAATGGACATGCTGCACCTCAGAAAATCCAAATCTCATCGAGCTACGCACTCGAGAGACTTGAACCTCAGCACTGAAATAAATAGGACATGCTGGAGGGACAGATTCATAACCCAGAGGCTCCCTTCACTCTGGAATAAAATCCCAGTCCAGGTTAGGCAGAGTCCCTCATTGACTCTCTTCAAGAGGAATCTTGATGAGAGGATGGGAGATCGTAGGTTTACCCCAGGTATCACTTCTGTGTCACTGTTAGACAGAAGCACAGTATACTAACCTCGAAAAAGGGCATAGCAAAATTGATTTAAAATGGGTGGCGAAAGCCAAACACACTCTGGCTAGGCTTATAAATGCCCTAGGGCAGATAGCCTAGTATGAACCTATGAACCTATAGAGTGCATTTGTGTAGGATTCAGCAGTCATAACTGTATTGTTCTTCTGCATGGGTGTCATGAAGTTCACCACTTCTGTCTTAAGAAGCAGGAAGTTGGCTTTGGAAAACTTTTTTACCATGGTTTCCTTAATGGGGGGTGGGAGCAGTATGTGGATATCTATGGTGATTAGCTTATGGTTGGATCTGACCAACGAGGAGTTGACTTCAGGTGTGGAACACCAGTCACTCATGTTTGTAATAACTAGGTCTAGGATATTGTTGCCCCTGGTGAGGGTGTGGATAAGTTGATCCAAGGCATTGGAATTTATGAAATCCAGAAAGCGCTGAGCGAAGGAGTTGGTATATGAGTAGTTTTCCCAGTTAATGGTGGGATAGTTTAAATTGCCCAATATTAGGGTGTTTGGCTGATCCCTAATATTTTCCAGTATATCAAGAAAAGAGGAGTGGGAGTCCTGGGGCATGGTGGGGGATTTGTAGCAGGCTACAATTTGGTTTGCAGTTTTGCCCAGAGTTAGTTGCACTTGAATAACCTCAAATGCATTATGCTCAGCAACTAGCCTGGAGGTGTGGATATCCTTAATGAATATGGACACACCTCCGCCATTGGTGTTCCGGTCCAGGTTAGATGGCCGAAAAGTGTGGTATGAGATATAGCCTGGTAATGCAGGGTTGCTCTCTGGAGCCATGAACCAAGTTTCAGTAACTTCACAGACATCGATGTTCTCCCATTTTAAGGAGTGCATTGAGTGAGTGCATTTTGAGATTTAGACTTTTAGCATTGAGTAGCATTACCCTCACTTTTTGCTTGCCTGTTCCTGTTATGGCGGTATATTTGTCATTTGAACCTTGCCTAAAAAAGGCACTATAGGGGCAGCAAGAGCCTTAGCCAGTATCCAGAATCCCAGGAGTGACAGGTGCAGGCCATCTCTGGCAAAGCATCGTGGTCTGTCGACCATGTCTTCCCAGGCAGACAAATACTGGATCCCCTTAGAATGACACCAGAAGCTTAGCCAATTGTTGAAGTCAGTCATTTTGTCCTTGTACTGCAGTATCATTCTGGGCGATGACATGATGCTACTCAGGACTAGGGTCATACCTGCCTGGGCTATAAGATTGGAGAGTTCTTCCATTTCTCTTTTCATGTAGTTCAGGGAGGTATGTCTCAGGTCATTCACACCAACAATCACAGAGTCATATTTGTACTTGTTGTGGAGTGACCTGAGTGCGTTGGTTATGTGGCAGATCCTGGCACCCGACAGGCAGCTGACAGTGACCTTTTCCTTGTTTTGCCTGGTGAGGGGGATATCAGTGTGCCTGACTATAGAGTCACCTATGACTAGTGTGTTGGGTATGTTGTTTTGCCTTATGGGTTGTGTTTGAGTGTCACACTGAGTCTGTGGGCTATGTGTCATTTGGGTTGTGTTGGGAGGTTGCTTGCATTTCTGCTTTGGAGGTCTCTGTTGCTTGAGCAGATTATTATTGAGAACCTCTGAGAATGTTTTTGTGTTTCTATGTGTGGATTTTGGTGGTGTAGGTTTAGTGGGACTATGTGATGAGTGTGTTGTGGTGCAAGTGTTTACCTTCTCCTCTTGACTATCAAGTTCAGTCTTGGTTGGAGAGAGCTTTTCTTCCAGTTTTGCTAGATAATGCATCTCTCACAGGTTGTAGTGTTGAGTGGTAGGAGGAGAGGTGTACATGAGGCAATTGCTACATTGCCCCAAGATGCCCAGATTCATCAGATAGACAGGAGAGAACACTGGGAGCTGACTCTTGGACGTGCCTGAATAAAAAAAATATTTTCCTCTAGACAAGTGAGGAAAGTGAGTACAAGAGCCGTTTTTCTCTAAGCAAGTGAGGAAAGTAAGTACCAAAACTGTTTTCCTCTATGTAATGAGGAAGGGTGAGTGCTGTAGTAATTTGTAATTTATTTAGTGCTTGCAACAAGTTCTAAACAAGTGCTGAGCACAGATAAGCAAATTCAAGTGCTAAAACTAAGAATCTGTATCTGGATCTTGTTGTAGATAGGCTACCTAGTGCTTACCACTCCCACTGATAAGCTATCAGCTATCTTGATTCCTGGATTCCTGGATGGAGCAGTTAATTTATTCCTTAATGCAGGAGTTTACACTTTAGTTGGCCATCCAGACCATATGCAGCCAACCTAACCTATGAAATTATGATACATATCTAAAATATGTTGTGTTTGAAAATAAATTGTGGAATCTATATACAGTTTCTTTATTATTATGTCTTCAATCCCACCATATGTTGTATATCCATGCAATGATTTCCTACCATGTGGAATATCTTTATATACATTTTCGTCTATTATTTCCTGCTCTTGAATATGACCAGTTTAATTTCTCTGTTTATTTATTTTAATGTTCAATGTTATAGGCAAACATCATTTCTACTTATTAGATTTTTATCTCTAATCATAAGTTTCCTGTTCTTATGTAAATATATTCAACTGTCTTTGCGTTCCTAGACCCTGTTAATTTTTTTGTATTTAAATAATCTTTCTTTCAAAACATTCCTTCTGCTGTCTTTACACTGAATGCATCACTCCAAAAGTTTTAGTATGTTTCCCTTTATTCTATATAGTCTATTAATATTCTTTGCATTGGTTTGCATTTTAGTTGCACAGAATTATTTAGAAGTAGTTTAACCTCTTTCACCCTATGATCGCAGCACATGAAAAGTAGTAAAACTTGACATGAAATAGCAATTATCTCATTAGGAACACAAACAATATCCTGTAGGTCTAGTTGCAGTCTGCAACAATTGCTGTTCCTGTACATAAATTATAAATAATCCCCGGGATTCTTGAAGCTTACGCCAGGCGCAGGCATAGCGTAGGCGGTATAATGCCAAATATGGCCACCAAGCGATTCAGGTACGATCCAATTCTACGTGCATTACCAGTGTATGCCAGATCTGCGCAGCCCTCAGCGCAGGAATGCTAATCACCCCATGCGCAGTACTACACCATGAAAATGAAGGTACATAGCGATTCTTTAAGTGGTGCAGGTGTAGCGTAAGCCCACAGAAATGTAAATAAAAAAAAATGGTTTACATTTTGCCAAACAGAACATCGGAACTATGAAAGCAGACCAGACTCATGTATTACAAAGTTAACATATGCCAATGGCTAAATATATAGCCAATGGCATAAGAAAAGATGTACAACACCTGAAAAACAACATTTAATGTTATGTCCACAGTAAAGCAAAGTACAACCGCAGGGCATGTGTATGCAAATGGGAATACAAGGAAAATATATACAGATGTCATAAAATCGCAATGTAATACAAATCATGATTTCACCATAATACTCAATGGTATGCATGGTACACCACAACCAAGCTGCAAGGGTTGCTAAGAGTCTGTGACAGTGTTCGGCGCGGTAACTATGAATTAGTAGTCAATGCTATGCAAATGAGGCAAGTAATAGTGAATCACAAATGTCCCGCTGGACTAAGGATGTACCATACGGTGCAGCGCTACAGCACCAAGGAGTGGTTTGGAGGTAAATATGTCATCAGCAGTGGGGTGTGCCACCATAGCTGTAAGCACATTGGAGCAATGCAAATCCAGGCTGCCCGTTGCTAAGCAAAGCTGCAGGATAGGGGTGGGGATGTAGGTATAGCATCGTTTAGCTGAGAGCACATATGGTGCCCGAAAGCACATGTGTACGTGGATGAAAACGTGCCCAAAACCTGGTAAGTGGATGCACGTGCTGTGCACCATAGCTCAAACTGGAAGGTTAAGGGAAGAAAATAAGGAAATGCCGCAGTAGGGTAATTGGAGTACAACTGAGCAATTAACACCTATTAACTCACAGTGGGCAATCGATGGCAGCTAACAAGTCTGCTCACAGCAACCTGCAGAACAGGATAGGGGAGGTGTCGCATTGCAAAGAAAAGAGAACTGTCATAGCAGAGGAAAGCAAACCTGCAGTAGATCGGCCATAGAACACATTTTGCAAGATAAGCCAGGTTTTGGAAAGTACAAAAGAAAGCAGGCTGCCAGATGCATGCCAGAAAATGGGAGGGGAAACGTTAAGAAATGTTAGGGGAAGGGCAAGAGGTAATCCATGGCAGCTAAATGTAATTCAACACCAAAGGCACCACAATAGCAGTACCTGTGGTAAAACACATAAGATACCCTGTAGCTCCGATTGTACATACACACCATATGACATCATCAGTGTTCAAAGCACAATAGTGTAAAGTGTGAAGGTACCTCACACACAACTGTGTATTCACAAACACTGCACCATCGGTGTAAACAGACAGGGAACTTTTACAATGTACATGTTGGTAGCTGCCATAGCTGTGATTCATCACCATGTGTTAGAGACTGAAGGTGTTGTGGAGGATGATGCTGACAACCATCGCAGGCCCTGGAGGAGGAGAAGAGTGTTCAGACCAAGGGTAACCTACCAGGGGCTACATGATCTGGAGATAGTAGAGCATTACAGGGTGGACAGGGACATCTTACAGCAAATAGTTGAGCTGTGCAGGCCACGCCTGAGATCCAGAAACAACAGAGGGGAACCCATCCCAGTGGACACAAAGGTATGTGTAAGCTTGAGAATACTAGCCACAGGTACCTTTCAAAGGCCAGCTGGAGATATAATGGGGATCTCACAGGCATCAGCATCCAGGGTACTACACCAGTTCCTGGATGCCATGTTATCACATGCCAATGAGCATATATACTTCCCCCGAACTCAGGAGGAGTTGGCCAGCAATATGCATCTCTTCCACCATGTGGCACACTACCCGGAGGTACTGGGTGCAATAGACTGCACGCACATACATATCAAGTCACCATCCGGAGAGCATGGTAGGCGCTACATAAACTGCAAGGGATACCACTCCATCAACTGCCAGGTTGTGTGCAATGCCCAGGGTATTATCATGGATGTGTGTGCTGGCAGCCCTGGAGGCTAACATGACTCCCACATCTGGCATGCCTCACAGCTGTATCAGGTATTCGTCAGGGGGGACATCCCACATGGCCACCTTGTGAGGGATGCTGGCTATGCACTGGAGCCGTTAATGATGACTCCCATCAGAAATGCACACCCATGCAAGAATGCCATAATGAGGCACATGCACAAACCAGAATCATCATAGAGCATGTGTTTGGGATGCTGAAATCACGGTTCTGTTGCTTGGACATATCTGGTGGAGCCTTGCAGTACTCTCCAGGCACGTGTGCCCACATCTTCATAGTATGTGCCATGCTACATAATATGATCCTGAGAAAACAGCTGCAGCAGGGACATAATGGTGAAGGCCCTCACAGCCCACCACAATTGCCAAGGCTATCACAGGCACAGAGGGATTCAGACCACGAACACCCTGTGCCAGCCCCAGTAGGCAAACGGAAGCATGTCCGATATGCCCACACCTTGGCAAAGAGGGAACGTATAGCACATACACTGACAGTGTAGGCCCCTACGGACTGACACACCTCTCCACCTGCACACACAGTAAACTGGACGGCACACACACACGACCACCTGTAAATTGTAATGTATAGGTGGCCTACTGTGTGAATCCTACATAGGCAGTCCTCAGCCATTGCACACACAACAGCTATTGGAACAAGGAATGTCAACACCTGAACAGTACATGCACCTAACGGCATATGTTGATACTGTATGTATAGGTTCTTAGGTATATCTCTAGGTACATTCCCAATTGTCAGAGGCCATTCATCAACCGAGGCAAACAGTGTCTGCTGTCACCACCACATCGATTAACCAACTGTTCCTCAGTGGAGCAGAGCCAATTGCGGGATCCATGTGTGTAATCACTGTTCCCCACACACTCTGCATGGATTCCCTGGTGTGTTAATGGGGGCTCTATATAATGTAATCAGGGATGTAGTGGCAAAGCATGGGGAGTACCCATGACAGGTATCTGTCACCCCAAGCATGCTCCACCTATGGTTGTGTGAAGGTGTAGCACATTATAGTGTGTGGCTCACTGTGACATACATTCCCAATGCTGAAGCACATCCATTAAACATCACTTGGACATACCATTAATAGGTCTCATCCATATGTAAACTAACTGAGTTACACATTTGATTGCAGTCAGGAGTAACAGCCATAGTACAGTCCACATATAAATCACCATAACACGTGTACAAATCCCAGATGCCCAAGTGGTAAATGCACTGACTGTCGTGCATGATCCCGGTTCCACATCCTGCAATGGACGTTACGTAATCCCGAAGGCACGAATAATGGATGTCGGATGCAGGTCATCAGATCAGGTTTAGCACATGTTAGCGGGTTTATGCGTTGGCAAGTGCTGGTAAGCATTGTTTAAACATGACTATACGGATATGCGCAAAACAGGGCTAAGCTTTGGTGAATATCGCGCAGATCATGGTCAGCGATGTCCAGAACAGGTGAAACTAGCATTATTCACCCCTGTACTAATAGTGCCTTCTCTGAAGGGTAAAACAACCACTGCCAGGAGTAGAACACACAATCATGTACACAATAACCTAACACTAAGCTACCCGAGGTGTACCAACGGCAGGTGTGTATTGTGACAGGTTAAAACACAAATGTGCGGAGTCCAGGAAACAGTATACACCACCATGTACACAACAAAAGGTGTGTTCTTCCTCTCACTCTCTCTCTCTCTCTCTCTCTCTATATATATATATATATATATATATATATATATATATATATATATATATATATATATATACGATAGAGATAGAAAGGGTGATAGAGAGATATATGTCAATATATACGGATTCACCTATATCTGCAAATAAATAGATAGGTCAACAACATGTACACAACCATGGAGGTACAAATAAATAGGATACTGCCAACTATCGAATGTTTCACATACTGACACACATAATCATGAGGCTTAAAGACCAAAATACCACAGTATCGAAACACTAGAACCGCAAGTAATATTATCACGATGTTAAGGGACATTTAGTTATCGCTGCCGGTGCTGCGGTCCAGGTAGGTACTGTGTTCATCTGTGTTTGTGATTGCTGTAGTCTGTGTAAGTGTGTGTTGAGGGTGCCGTGTGTGTTTCCGTGGGGCTGTAATGTGTATGTGTGTGTGTTTGCATCGGGTGTCTGTTAGTGCTAACTCGGAGGTAGATCATTATGGTCGTTGTGGTCATAGCTGGCCGTACGCATACGGTTACCACCTGTCCCACTTTAAGAGGGGCAGCCCCTCCCTGGGCAGTTGTGTCCTGACAACAAATATTAAAAGG